>NC_052018.1:0-170789 GCF_015832195.1 Motacilla alba alba
GCTGCACTCGGCTCAGCTGGATTTGCGCGCCCTTTTTGCCGCCATCTTGAGAAGGTCAAACCAGTCCGCGACACGCCACACTCAACAGGGCGGCGAGGAGGGGACCTCGGCAGGGAGATAGGCGTTTAGCGCCAATGCCTGTCACAAACCCGCCGAAATACGCCCGCCCGCGGCGCCGCTGAGCCCACAGCCCGTCTCCAAGGTACCCGAAGCGCCACAGAAAATCCCGCTCGCGCCGCGCCGGCGCCGGTGTTCCGTGCCGGCAGTCCAGTAGACGCACCGCGGTCCTCCGCTTTGCCCGCCTTTTTTTTGCCGCCATCTTGAGAAGGTCAAGCCTGTCCGCGACACGCCGCGCCCGCCCTGCCGCTCGCCGCGCACACAGGCGTGCCCGCCGAGCGCCGCTCGGCCGCCGAGCGCCGCTCGCCTGCACTACCGCGCTCTGCCCACAGGGTGGCAGCACCGCCGCCCGCCCCACCCCACGCCGCGGCGCTGCCGCCGGGGAAGGCGGCAAAAACCGGCAGCTGCCACCGCAACGGGAGCCGCCCCCGGCAAAAAAACCCTCCAGAATCAATGCCCCCCCGACAACGCGAAAGGAGAAAAAGAAAAAAAAAAAACAAAAACAAAACCCTGCCTCTACCCAAATGAAAGCCAAAAAGAACCCCTTTCTTTTCAACTGCATTTAAGTTTGAAAAAACGCCATATTTTTATATTTACATTCCCATTTCCATTTAAAATGTCTATTGATGTGTAGTGCTATCTGTATTCTATATTACATCTCTTCCTATCCCTTCTATTTATCTATATTTTATATTTCTGGAAATATTTTTTAAATCGTGATTATATGTCTCTCTATGTAGAACTGTGTAACACTATCAAGATCTGTATTATTTAAAATAAAATAATTAAAATAATCAATTAAAATAAAAAACCCCGCCTCAAACCAAATAAAAAGCAACCCCCCCCCCCCCGCCTTGATTTAAACCATATTTTTTAGAGTATTACATTCAAGGTATTACTTGTAGTATAGTGGAAATTTTTTAGGCTATTACATTTTTCATTATATTATATATTCATATTTCCATTTATATTTTTTATTTATTATGTAGATTATACATGTTATATAAAATACCTTTTAATATATTTTTATATATACATAAATATATATACATATATATGTACATACTATTCTTAGATATCTCTCTTACTTCTATTAATTCATAGGTAATATTTATAGATATCATTATAGATATATTTGGATCTTTGGATTTCTATTTTTAGATTATTTCTATTTATGTTACTGAGTAAAAAACCTGCCTATCAACTAATAAAAACCAAAAAAACGCCCCGTTTATTTTAAACTGTATGTCATTATTTTTATATTTACGATCTATAGTTAGATATTTTTGCGTATATAGAATAGACTGTGTTTTGTATATGTTATACCAGGTTACAAGAACATACTATATATTACAGTTTGATTTGTTTCGATTCTTATGTTTACCCTTATAATGTGATCTTTTTAAATGGATATTTCTTTCTATTTTAAACTAGATATCGAACCCCATAAATTCACTAACCTAACACATCAGAACCACAAAAATGCTGCACCCTCCTCGGCACCGCCACGCGCTCACATCCCAGCACAACACAGAAAAACAGAGCCCGCTCCTGTTGCCAACAGAGCGGAGATCCCACAAGGCTTCCCCCGATTAGAAACTCAAACAAACCCATCTATAAAGAAATGTAAAAATCCCATTAGAGCTAGCCCAAAACCTCCGTGCTTCCTCATCATAAACTTCCTCCTCAACCAATTCCTCAGAAACCCAAAAAACTCCAATACACATCCAAAAGGAAAGAACTGCTAAGAAAAACAAAAACCTGTACAAAATAAATCAAACCAGCTCCCTAAACTCCAGACTGTACAACTGACCCTAAACATTACTAAAAAGACCCCCGAAGCTCTACCTTTATGCTAACTCACAAGTAATGAACAATAATCTGTAGAAATAATTTTAAATTTAAAAAAAACTAATGAAAAGCATAAAAAAAATTCTAAGCTATTAAAATGTCAAAAAATATCACTGCTAAAATTTTAAAAAAATATATACTGCCTATAAACACCCACCATATAAATGCTCCTGTCCCCAAAAAGAAAACTAAACCCCCCCCCCCCCCCCCCCCCCCCCCCCCCACACCGGCTGCACACAACATGAAGCAAGACAATTAATTCTAAAAACCACCTTAAGCCACTACGTAAAAAAACCTTTCAAAAATTAAAAACTGCAGGTAACAAAAGCCATCCAATCACTTAAACACCCAAAACTCCAGCAGCCGAGCTGCCCCTACCAAATCTCTGTGTTTATACCTACGATAAACTAAGCCAAAATCCCAGCAATACATCTCAGAAGTCTATTAAAGAAACCTGTTGAAATTAATTCTGCCTCAAATACAAACCAAGCCATCCACAGAGTTATCTTCACTCAAAAAACAAATGACACAGAGTTAACAACACCAAAAAAGAAGACAACACACCGTACACCACCAAAGAGTATCACGTTGAAGGAAAAAAAAAAAAAATTATTTGGCTTTTTTTCAAACTAACTTCTTTTATTAGCTAGAACTAAAGCTTTCAAAACTCCATACGTATCGCAAGCAACGTGCAGTTCTGGTTTCTCCCCGTACCCTCTTTGTACAAAGGGCCTGGGCACAGCACAGGGCCGGGATTCAATGGAATGAATGCATCCCCCACGACCTTTCAAAGAGCTCCGGCACCGCGGCTCGCAGATCCGGACTGCCGTGCTCAGCTACCCTCACGGCCACGTTCAAGCACAATCCACCAGATTGCTCAGAGAATTCCCACTAAAACTCAGCTATAATCACTGAGCAGAAAGTCCTTTGGGGTGCTGCTCCATCTCTCAGCTGCTCCGGGCAGAGGGAAGACGGCTTCTCGTCACGCACGGCAGCAGCAGCGATGGATCCTGGAGGTGGGGGGGGGGAGGGCTGGGGTTTTTTTGTGGATGTAAAAAAAAAAGGGTAATGAAATTAAACCAGGTCTGATATAAATGTCTTGAAGCGCCATTCGAGCTTCTTAAACCCAAGAAAACCGTTCCGATTCCTGAGTCCGGTCTTCCGCTGCCTCCTCGCTCTTTGTGCTCGCAGCCCGTTGCAGGAAGCTCTGCAGCCTTTCTTCCCCATCCTGTGTTAGAGAGGGGACAGCTATTAGGGGCACGCACACGCACAAACGGTCTTCAAAAAGATCAAATGCCTGCAGTAAAAATTACATAAGTAATATCCTCTCTCAAACTGTTCAAGAAAAGGGAAACTGGAGGTTTAATGTCCCTCTGAGGGATATGGGATAAAATCTTCCCCCTGAGTGTGCACACAGTAATAAAATACTGATTTTTTGGACCAAACGAGGTAGGTCTGTATGAGACCTACAGCTCAGGGGGCTTTCACGGCTCCCGGCGATGAGGACTGAGCACAGAAGAAAGTTAAAGATGAAGTGTTAGTCCCCTGAATTATTGCCCTGATGTAGGGGTTTTTTTTGGTTTGGTTTTTGGTTTTTTTTTTTTTTGTTTTGTTTTTTTGTTTTTTTTTTTTTTTTTTTTTTTTTTGTTGTTGTTGTTGTTGTTTTTGGTTTTGGTTTTTTTTTTTTTTGTTTTTTGTTTTTTTTTCCTGCTAAGAGACATACCAGCTTCTTCCCTTTGTTTCTGGGTTTCCAAGTCACCCTGTAATTTGTAACCTGCACCAAGCTGACACGGCTAAGTGAGGAATCCGGCTGCTGTGCTCCAAGCCACGTGTCCCTGGCGTGACGGGAAGTCAGGAGTACAGAAACAGCTGTGGGAAGAAAGGTGAGAGGAAGATCAGAACAGATATGCTCCTAGTTCCCCACAGCATTACCAAGCCAAGCTGCTCGGTACCTCCAGGACTATGCTTTAAAAGAGCTCCCTAACTCTTTTCCCACCTGGAGTGGCGGCTTTGCCCATGCAAAGCCAACAACTCTACTCGCAAGAAGGAATGAACCATTTTCCTGTTCAATCAAGCGGTTTGAAATTGGACCCCTCAGATGCTCTCGCTGACCAGCAACAGGGATCAGCAGCCAGGCTCAAGTGGAGCTGGCTTTTAAATAGCACACATAAACTTAAATTAACAACAAGCAAAAAAAAATATTCCTAACACAATAAACCCCAAAAGGCCTCAAACTACCAAAATAAAAATACCACCTAGTAAGAAACGTGAAGGCAAAAGAGAAACGTAACCAGAAACACTATCTCCCAAAGGATCCGTAACAATCAAACATACGCTCCGATCAAACAATCCAAAGAAATAAAAGCCCTGTAAGATAAGAAACAAGAATGCGACTATAAAGATTAAAAACCCCTCACCAAGTAACTACATGACACTACCTCGAACCCACCGAAACAAACGCTGCATACTCAAGCTAACAAAAGGCACCACCACAGAATCCAAAACCTGACTTCTACTTCATGCTACGACCCATAAAACCCACGGTAAACCCTAGAAAACGTCATAGCGGGGGGGGAAGGGGGGGGGGGGGGGGGAAGGGGAATTAAAAAAAAAAAAAAAAAAAATCCGACCACAAAACTGAATTCAAAACAACCTACTCATCAACACCTGAGCCGAGAACCATAACATTCAAGAAGTGCAGCACATCCACCAGCTGCAAACAAAACAAAACGATACAATAAATTCCTAAAAGCCGCGTCAAAAGCAGGACATCAAAGACCTTTCCAAAATCGCTCCCCGTGCTCCCGGCGCTGGACGGAGCGCGGCTCCCGGCAGGAAAGCGGCTCCCGGCAGGAAAGCGGCTCCTCCGGCGGCTCCTCGGGCGCGCAGGGGCGGCGCCGCGCTCGGAGACTCCCGGCCGCTGCGCCCTGCCCGGCGGGGCCGGCACCGGGCCCAGGGAGCCCCGGCAGTACCCGAGCCCCGCGCCCGGAGCGGACAGAGCGACCGGCACCGGCCGGGACCAGCGCAGCGCCCGCGCCGCCTCTCCCGCCCGCCCGCTCGGCAAAGCTCCCCTCAGCTCCGCACGGCTCGCACCGGCGCGGCCCGGGCAGTGCCGCGGCAGCCCCAAATTCCCCTTCCGCCTCAGCAACTCACAGCTCACACCTGGGGCTGCTCTGAGCCCTCATCATCCTCATCCTGCTTGGGTGAGCAGCAGTCTCTGTCAATCAGTGGAATGCCTCTGGAATTTACGGTTCTATGCATTACTTCTTTCACCTGTCGGTGTCGGGGTTTGCCTAGCGGCAGACCCGCAGTTTGTTTGCAAAGACACCTCCTTCGGATTCCTTTCAGCACGAGCACGAACGGGAGCGCGGGGTCGGGCAGGAGCTCATTAGGCAGAGACCGCACTCGCGCTAATTAACGGTCATGAGAGCACGCAGCTTGGTTCGGCTGAGCTCGCTTCGGTTCAGCCATCCTCGTAAGGGTGGCCTCGGTTCGGCCGAGGTCGTAAGGTGGGGCCGGTCTCGCCTTGGTTTGGCTGAGCTCGTTCGAGTCGGCTGAAGGCGGCGACGTTCGGTTCTGTTCCATTAAATTCGGTGAAATTTGGCTTGTGTCGGCTCTTTGTGTGAACCGGTTTCAGTTCGACTTTTGGTCTAAATTGGTCTTGTTTCGGCTCGTGGGCTGAACTGGGCTCGGTTCGGCCGAACTCGGTGATGTTCGGCTTTGGGTGTAAACTCGGCTACACTCGGCAACTATCGGCTACTCTCGGCTATCATCGGCTCTTATCGCCTACACTCGGCTACTCTCGGCTATCTTCGGCTCTTCGGCTACTCTCGGCTATCTTCGGGTAAACTGGATTTCCCGCCCTTTTTGCCGCCATCTTGAGAAGGTCAAGCCAGTCCGCGACACGCCACTCCCGCCGTGCCGGCCGCTGCCGCCCGCCGCCGCACAGAGGCGTTTCCGCGCTGCCACTCGGCCGCCTAGCGCCGCTGGGCTGCACTACCACGCTCTGCCCACAAGGCGGCAGCACCGCCCCCACCTCAGCCGGGAGCCGCCGCTCGCCTTAGGGAAGGCAGGCAAAAAGGAACAGGTGCGATCCCCTTCGAAAAATCATTAAAAATAAATGCTCAAAAAAAACCCGCACCAAAATTTAAAAAACCCTTCTTTTAAAAGATATTGAAATATTTTTTATATTTCTATTTTTCATATTTACACTAATATTTATAATTTATATTAATGAATACTGTTACTTATATTCTATTTAACATCCCTTCCTATTACTTATATTGACTTTTATTTTACATTTTTATCTATATCATTATATATTTGCGATATATTTCTATATTTATATTTATATAATATTTTATTAATTAAAATAAAAACCCTGCCTCTAACCAAATAAAAACAAAAAAACTTTTCTTTAAATTATGTTTAAATATTTTTATATTTATATTTTTCATAATTATATTCACTTTTGCATTTATTGTTTATATTTATCTATTATAGTATATACATAATTATATAGATATATAGTTATATAAATAATAATATATAATATATAATAAATTACTAATATACATACAATATTTCTTATATATTATAACAATTTCTAATACTTATATTTGCTTATCTTTTATATTTTATACATATATTTCTGTATTTATGATATATATCTCTATATTTCTATTTTTATTTTATTTATATTTCTATTTTAATTTTAAAATATAACTTTTATAACTGCCTACAACTACATAGAAAACCAAAAACCCTCCTTATTATAAACTATATTTAATTATTTTTATATTTACAGTTTTCATATATTTTATCAAATCAATTTTTTTTTACATTTCAGGTTCAGAAATGTAATTTACTTAGGGTCATTGAATTTTTCCTGCATCTTGGTAATTTCCCATTATCTGCAAAATAATCTGAATTTGCAGCATAATTAGTTCTGAGACATTTATACTGATCTTTACACCCATAATTTCAGCCCCATCCACAATAGCTTTTTGCATACAATCCTTTCCATTCTCAAGCATTCTTCTTTAGGCTATTTGCCAGAGTCAGAAATGTTTTATTACGTTCATATTTCGGAGCTGATTCTAAAAAGCAAACTGGGAGCAGCTCTCCAAATTCTCATGGGGAAAAAGACATATGAAGGACAGAGGTGGCAACTGACAGTCACAGGGTCTGAAACCTTGGAAAGTGCAGTTTAGGTTCCTGACATCTAAAACAGTTTAATGTTGGTTATGCTGTAATCCCTGTGCAGGCTTTTAAATCTGTATGATTTACTATCCAGTATCTTTCTAACTAAACTTGTTAGAAAGTTAAATTTAGGATTTCGATTTGGACCCATTCATTATAAAATCTTGCAAAGCCTGAAGGATTGGGGTGGTGACTATTCTCAGCAAAGGTTATTTGTTAATATTATGTCAAATTTCCCTCAGCTGCAGGCAGGAAAGGCAGGGGTTTGGGTTAGGAATTCTGCAAGCAAGGCTGATGTTACTGTTGATTTATTTTGTGTGTGTCAGTGAACCAGGGCTGGGACAAGGACTTGTCCCTTACAGAGCTGCCACTGGAGCTGTTGCCCTTTGGAGCCATTCTAAAGGTCTGAGTCTAGAACATTTTGAGGCTATATCCAGAGTTCAATTAGTAGCTGGGTCTCACTCAGATGCAAGCAGCCGGGGGAGGGTCCTTACCTGTCCAGCCCAATGGCTCTGCTCAGCCTCGCTGCAGCTGCTGCTGGCACGGACTGGCTCTGGGGCAGCTGTTCCAGGCAGCTGGAGATCACTGAGGACTGCTGCTGGTGGTGGCACAAGGCATGTAGGAACCTGCGGAAGGTATCTGTGGTGTCCAAACAGGAAGTTTATAACACCACACTAAATCTGACCTTCTGTCACGCAAGAATTTCTTGGGATTTGCTGGGTTTTCTTATGAGGTCAGTAAGGCGAATGTAACGAAAGGTCAAGGCAGGGGCATTGAAAATCCTGATGGTGCTGACTGACAGATGAGGAGCTGCCATCCCGCCTGGAGCAGCATCCCACCTCTGCAGGCTCTGCCACACTCCCATGGAGGTGAGGTGTGAGCCAAGTGCTCAGTGAACAGCCCCAACACCACGCTCTCACTGCCAGCTGTGGCCAGTGCCACGCCTGGCCCGGTACTGCACTGTGCCACACAGACGCACCTGGAGCAGGGCATCTCACCCCAGGAGAGCTCATCTGTTGCTTTTTAACTGGTAAAATAACTCAAACAGGACAAGCTATCTTGTAGCAACTTGGTTTGTTGCCACGGGATCAACACTCCAGGCTGACAATGAACACCTTACTGTGGGAGTGAGACCTGGAAAGATAAGCTGGATTTCTCACTGACAGGCACCTCACTTTACATAAAAGCTACAAAAGTTACACCAAACTTTCCCAAAGCAGAAATATTCTGCTCATCCCCTGTAAATGTGTGGAGTTTCTCTCTGGAGCAGGGAGCCAGCTTTGCAGTTACTCCTCTAGACAGTGAGTGAAAGGACTCAGGGTACACCCGTGTCATTTTGTGCTAAGATCCATTTGGCTCCTAATCAATACTCTTTTCTTTTGCTAGCTTTAAAATAGGTACCTTGATATCATGCACTTTTATGTAATCTACTAGTAGTTCTTCCTTCTTTATACTGTGTAGTAAAGACCTTTTGTCTGTTATCTCCTGTCTGTTCAATAAATAACTAATTTTATAAATTGACCTGATTTGCCATCCTTAGAACTTACTTGAGCACTTTCTTAAATGTAAGCGGTTGCCAAAAATCTGAGGCTAAGGCAGGGCTTGCCCAAAGCTCTCACCTGTTTTATGACATTTTTGGCATAGTTCAAGACAGGATGGCAAATAATTTAGAGAAACAGACAAAAGGCTTAGCAGACTACCTGCAAAGGTACAGTTTTCGTATTGAAACTGATGATCCTTGGCCAGTAGATAACTGGTACAAGTGTGAAAAAAAGTAGGAGAAAATAGATGAAAAATGGGGATTACTGAAAGATAAAAAAAAGGAGAAAGTATTATTTGTAATGCACTTGCATTATGGTTAAAATCTGCACGGCAATGGAGGGAACAGATGATAAAATGGTAATGTGAGAAATGAAATAAAGGAAAGAAATTGAATTGGTATTGTAAAATTGTCTCTACAATACCAAAATGACAAATTGAAACAAGATTTAAAAAAATCCAAGGGAAAGAAAAAACCTGGGAAGAAAATTTAAAATTGTCATTACTGAAAAAAAAACCCACAGATGATCTTATCCCAGGAGACAGATTTTGGAATGTTTTAAGAAATTGTCTGAGTAGCTCTTACTTCTTATACTTACATAGTCTGTTCATGGCAGGTGCAGCCTGTGCTTCAACTTAGTGCCACTCTAAGCCCTCAGTCTGCAGGGAAATTAACATTTCGGGAAGTTCTTATAACTCTATTTAGTGCTGTAAGGGTTAGGATGATTTTCTGGGAGCAGGCTGTCCATCCAGACCTGTTTCCTTCGCTCTCCCTGTCAGATTGTCCCTTGGCAAGGCTGAGGTGAGACCAGGATCTGTAAAATGTGACGGTCTGTATCCTCCTGAGGCTGGAGCCGTTTGCTATCAGTGCTGATGGAGTGTGAAGTGCTAAAGACTGAAAACCCCTTCTATTCCCTGGAATCCCAGGACACTGTGCCCATAAGAAGCTCCTCTCTTTGTGGCACCTTAGGGATACTCCCCAAGGCAGCAGGCCAGGCAACAGTTCCAGGAGGAACCTGTTATGGGTCAGTATGGGAACAGTCAGGACTCACTGAGCACAGCTGGAGGTGTTGGGACAAGGTCATCCCTTGGGCTACAGTCACAGGTTAGGTGAGCATGATTCCTTGTGAACATTCCCATAGGACCATACACAGCACGGATAGAGCGGTGGAAAATTTTGGTGGCCACAGTTCGGAACTTGGTGAAATTGAAGTAAAGTTGAAGGGTTTATCCACTAAGAGAAGTAGTGATTTATAAACTAAAGCAGAGTGGTATTCCACACTAGTGATTTGGGATTGGTGCTAGCTAACCTGTGCCAGGCTTCCACTCAGAGACCTACCCAGTGAGGCCACCCCTTTGTGTGGAGGAGAAAACCCCAAAGATTCAGGGTCCAGACTGCTAAACTGCAAGTGCCCACCATGAAAAATAAGTATTAGCCAGTCTCTAAGCATTTGTCTGTATTCCAGGTAAGCACTCATCCATGGAAATGCCTCTGCTTTAAGTAACCTAGGGATATAAGCAGCCAGTATATAACCATGTGCATTTCTGTTCTCAGCCAAATCAAACCAGAGACTTTTTATTACTTTCCTTTTTGGGAACTTTCTTTGCTCTGGATTTTCCTGGGAGGCATCTGTACCATGTCTGTACAATGCAATTAAGATGCATTTGCTGCACATCCATACAGATGGGCTGCAAGCAAAGGGAAAAAAGTCTCACTGTAGAACAGTCCTTAAAATGAAATTTTCTTCTGTTACTATCACACACTTGTTAGTACATAAAATATATTTAATACAAACCAAACCATCAAACAGTAAGTAGATTGATAAAGTTCAGTACAGCATCACTTGTGCCCTGGCTGCAGCAGACACCTGGGTGCACACGCGAATGGAACACGTTTCTGGGGACCAGTTAGCGCTGCAGATACTAATGCTGCCAGAGCTCAAAATCTAAGCTCTCAACAGATAGATCTGAAGACTCTGGAGGAAAAGAAACTGCTATCCGATTCCCTCAGCTTCAGGAAGCCACGGTGGCAGATGGCAAACTGTGCAGTCAGCTGGCTCCAAGATCTTTAACTCACATGACCAACAGTTACTGCAGAAAGAGAAATAAAAATCTATCAGAGGAAGCAGTTCACAAACAAAAATCTTCACGCATGGTTCCATGCAAGTTTCTTGATGCTGTTCCTTCCAAACCTTCTGTTTGTGAAGGTCTCATTCATTCAGGTTGCTTTTCCTCTGGCATTTCATCCGCATATCTTGCATGAAGTTTCTGAAGGCTGGCTCTTCATGACTCTCCTCAGTCACTGGAGGAAGAAACAACAGTTCAGCACTATTCTACCTCTGTTACTGACAAAAGCTAGAGTCAGGATAGTCAGAACAACATAAAATATCCGTTGGTTCTTCAACTACATTACAGGGCAAAGGAAAGAAGTGATCCGAAACACCAATGGATCAGGAAAAGAATGAAGATTAAGTCTGTGAGCTATAGAAGAGAAAAATCACCCTCTAAGAACTGAGAAGATTCCTCCACGACCATAGTCACAGCAAAAGCCACAGCCAGGGGCAGAAACTCTAAGGTGAAAGAGATAAAACAGCTGGGCATCAATCAGGTTCAGAGGTCACTGCGTGCCTCAAGCCTAACAAGTTCTCTGGTTTATGTGTGTTACACACCTATTACTTACTTACATAGAAAACTTACAGTTGAATTCTCACAGAGGTTGGAGAGTGATAGCACTGACCATACATTGCAGTTGGGCTTCTACTATGGATTCTGACACATGTATTTAGGTGACTGAGTGTTTGCTTGTTTTCTGTCTCTCTTTACAGTCCAGCCAGGTAATGAAATACAGAGGGGATTTCCTGACTGGATGGGCAGTTTCAGGCCTCATTCCCTTACCTTCATGGTCAATGTCGTCAGTATCACTCTCCCTCTCTTCTTCCTCTTCATCGAGAGTTCCTCGGGTAAGGATTAGCTCAGAGGGACCCATTGCAGAAGCATCATCAGGTCCTAGAAGAGAAAAGAAATGGTTGTGCACAAACCAGCGTGCTAAAGGTAAGGCATTGTTAACACTGACAACTTTTATCTGCACATAAACACAACAATTAACACCTGCTCTGAAAGGACAGAAAACTGCTGGTGGATCCCAAAGACACAGCACAGACTTCACCAGCACATACCTGTAAGGAGCAGTGCAGCCAACAGCACAGCTCTCCCATATTCTAAAGAACCTCATTATTTTTACTATGTCTGCTGCTTTAGCTGCACAGCAGGGTTTCCTGCACGCCTGTGACTGACAGAGGAATAGCTAAGTGTGGCTAATACCACAGGAACTAAAGCCCCACTCCTCTAACATGGATCTGCTTTCACACTTTCGCTGTGGGAACAGAGAAGCACTTCTCAACGCAAACTCTTCATAAAACTTCTGCAGTGAACTCGATCTTCCTGGTGAGGTACCTGCCAGTGTGCTTCCCTGCACACACACACTGCCCATGTCCTTCCACAAGTGCTCCAGCTGCTCTCTCTTTTGTTTCTCTTGAGCTTCCTCCTGTAGATAAAGAGTCATATGTGGATTCCAAGAACATTTAAAATAGCAGTAGGAAAGTAACCTCACCCAAACCCAGCATCTGCCCCCCAGCCAGAGTGCAAGTCACTGAGCAGATCTCAAATTACAACTAAGGTTACAGAAGAACTTTTGAACAAACACAGACAGAAACCTCCAGTATGGCAGACTTCTAGAACATTTTCAGAAACATCAGGAAGCCAAACTCAGTGCAGCTGTGCCTGCAGAGAACTGTCCTTTGGACAGCAAGGACTCAAGGTGAGCAGAGCTACTTATTCTGGCACTGCAGATCAGTCTCTGTTATTGTTTAAGTCAAACCAGTACATTTCACTGGTACAGGAAGATACAAGGATAGCCTCAACAAATCACTTGAGAATTTATTTTCAAGAACTCTCTATCCTTCTGAATGGAAGATACAAAACTATTTCCCAACCATTTTCTCACAATTAGCTTAAATACTAGCACCAAAGCAGCAAACAATACGTGTTTTATAAAACATCTTTATTCTTGTAAAGATATGCTCCACCATATCTAGGAAAAAAAGCAGATAGCAGACTTCTTCAGGACAGGAGTTTTCCCACACTGAGTATGACTAGTAAATGAAATGTTAGACCCTCTCAACATAAAGGCAATTGTGTGCATAAAAGTGACCTCAAGATACTCTGTCCAGGTGTACAACAGCCAAAACCACTTACTAGTGTTTTTCTCAGGCGTTCATACTCTGGACGATACTCTCTGAAAAGACAGAGTGCATTCAGTCTGAATCAACACATAACTTATATTAAGCAAGGATCATCTCAGAGGCTTCCCTCTACCCCCAAAAAAGTTTTCTTGAGGCTTTCATGTTTGAGACATTTCAAAAGGTCTAACAGTACTTTTTACCCAGACTTGGATTCTGAAACCAATGGATGCAAAATAAGTGAATATACTTCACTGAAACAGGAAGACTTCAAACCTTGATCACTGTACAGAATCAGAGAAAAAATATTCCTTCACATATTTAATGGCACAGATAGCTTTTGCTTTTTCACTGAACAGCAAACACAAAAATTCACCTCTGAATAGTTCCTTTACACTGCCACTTTTAATGCCGATGCTTGAAGTTTATCAGAAACCCTAAACTACCTTAGCTAAGGAAGGTGTAGAGTCCTTCAAATCAAAGGAGTTACAAATCACTACCTTCAGAAAGGGTTCACTGGCCTGACTACGGCCTTACCTCTCGTATTCATCTACAGCTTTAGAAAGCTGGATAAAAAACTCATCCAGTCCTGTGCCGAGCACCGCAGAAACACCAACCACCTGCAAAAGAAACCACACACTACAACTCAGATAAACTGAACCAGTCTCAAACAAAAACAAAAAAAAAATTAACAAATAATTACTAGTCTAAACCTAACAATAGCCATTTAATCAGCACAGTGGCACAAGAATGTGCAGTACCACTTCTGCTTCTAGCCATCCTGCTTTCAAACTCTTAGTCCACTTGCTGTTCATGTTTGTTACCTCTGGCTTTTGGGTGTTGCTGGTTTTCTGTTTGGTGAGTTGTTGCAGTATTTTCAGGGGGTGTTTCTTTGGGGAAGGGGCTTTGGTTTTTTTCTGACAAGTTGGGCATTTCAAGAGAAAGTCAGGTCTTTCTGTCACTTACTCGTTTACTGTTAATAATCCAATCTGCACTTAGGGTTTTAAGTAGTTAGTATGTATCAGTGTACTAGAATGAGCAAAATCAACAACTGACCTTCGGGCTCTCAAAATTACATCTAATACTTTGTATTTAGCCACGTCACACTTGGCCACACAGTCCAACCCCAGAACAGGGAGAGGTGGAGAATTCAATCAGTTACTGCAGCAATACATTCAACATGCACATCTCCTTCCTAACTTGGACTTGTCTATCATTACACATCTGGGCATTTGTTCTGTCTGTGTTAAATCAATTACCCAAAAATACATTTCATTAGCACTATTACTAGCCAGAATCGATCATCTTCTAACAAAAAATCTTCCTCTTTTTTGAAAGCAAGACAGTCTCAACTACTCACTAACAAATGGAAGACTTTTTGCAATACAGCCTTGCACTTGGTCATTAACACATCAAACATGAGACAGCTCTATAAAGGATTTTAAGTATTACTATATGCTGACATATGTTAATATTTATGCTTTCCCTGCATTGAAGTACAAGCTGCAGTCTATGCTAAAATCATCACATGACCTGCTCTCCAGTCCAGCATTCTGACATGCAGAAAAATATGACCTAATTAACAAATAAGGAACATGAAGTACTTTAATTCTGTATATGGCCCCACTATACTCCCTTCTGAAATTCTGTATATTGTTCCACATAGAACACGTACATTACATCTGGCTACACTATCATTATCTATCTGAATGGAATCACTTATTTTCATTGTCTTTCTTTCAATACCCATAAAGCCAAGAAAGCTTGCTTTTTCTTTAGTAAAAGCTAATGATAAACACAATTAGTTGAAACCTTTGGCACAGACTATAGGGACAGTAGCAGCCTCCGATGCACAGGGTTTCCTGAGGAACTGGATTACTTTGTCTTCTCAAAATCTGGTTAAGTGAAAAAAAAACTCGAACTTCTTCTTGCCCAAGCAAATATAGGGGGGCAGAGGGGAGAGGGTGTTTGTTTGGGTTTGAGATTCTTTCCATTCTTCCTGAGTACTAAGTTGCACAACAGCACTGGACACTTTCTGAACAAGGAAAATTACCTCAGACAGGAAATGCTGCAACAAAGAATGCTGCCTCTCACCAGCCTATCTTCGCTTTCTTCTCATGATTAATCACAATATTGAATTATTCAGGACTGCCCCTCAGCATGACAAATTACTGAAGTTACTGTGTTCAAATTAGCAAATCCTCAACATGGCTCATCAACAGACTACAGTTCAAAAGGGCAGTGCAAAGACCCTTTACAGAAGGACAGAATGGGGAGGATTGGGTGATAGCTCTGGAGAAAATCTAGTCCAACTTCTCTGCCCAAAAAGCAGAATTAACTAGAACAGGTTGCCTCATAACTTGGTCTGTCTCCAAGGTTGGACTTCATAATTTCTCTGGACCATCTGTTCCAGTGCTCAATCAGTAAAAATGAAGTATTTTTTTCCTCTTCTGCTTAAACATAGTTTCCTGTATTTCACTTTGTGTCTACTGCCTCTTTTCCTTTCCCTGAGCACCAGCGAACAGTCTGCCTTTTGACTTCCTTACACTCTACTCCCACCCTACATCAAAAACATTATTCTTGAGCTTTCTCTTCTCCAGGCTTTGATGAGAGGTAATAAACAAAAACAAGATTCTTACCTTCAGTGAACTGTAAAATTCATCCAACACTAAACTCATGGAACGAGTCAGGTTACTGACATAGGAGGTCTCTTGATTCAGGGCATCCTGAAAAGTCTCAAAGTCCTGCATCCATTCCACTGCAAAACTGTGGTCGATTATGTCAGTCTGGAAGGAGAAGGGAAATTATTCAGCAGTAATAATCTTAGCCGTAGGCTGTTAAGTGGACAAATAAAAAAAAAAATCCATGTTAAGCTTATTTTCAAAATGTTAATCTTTTCAAAATACTCAGCCCTGGTCTGAAGTTTTTAAAGTTCTGTTTTTATCAAATCAACTACACGAATACCTGGACAGAAGACAAACAACCGTTCAGGTTTAAGAAGGCAATGACTGTTTAAGGGAACAGTCGCAGGTCTAAAACCTTCTACGACTTACCGCAAAGGAGCGTTCAAACACTGCACACTGTACAATAAAGTTTACAGTGTAAATAGCAAATCGTATGATTGAGGCCAGGCAAGAGTAGCCCTGACTGAAATCCCAAGCTTTCCTGATTGCCTGGGAGCTGGGGGAACAGGTGCCACTTCCACGCTGGGCAGCAGCCCAAGGATGGGGTCTCTGTAAATGCCAGCTCTGCTCCGACCCAAGGAGCTTACAACCCAAACTCAGTGCACAACAATGGACACAAACAGGTGAGATGGTTCCACAATTTTACATGGATTCATATGCAGTCTATTCAAAAGTTTCATCAACATCTTACCACAGGCATATCCACTCTCAGCACAATGTGAGGTGGCTAAAACGCTGGTATGTTTCATTTCCCTGCACCAATGGGAAGGAGAAAGATGAAGTATTGCCTAGCATTACTCACTCACAAGATTTAAGACAGAACTGAATCCACCAAGGGCCAAAGCCAGAGTACTTCAAATTCTATAAATAAAATAAAATCACCTCTACAAATTGCTTTTTTTCCCCCTCTGCACATCATAAAATTTTACAATCTGTTTGTCACTGCACATCTATAAGTTGCCCAGGATTCTTCCATTCTTATCAAGAGTCAATTTAAAAAAATCAAACTTAATTACATTTTGTTAAAAATTCTTAAAATGCTGTTGCCTTTACTCTTTAGCAAAGGCAAACATTAAATTAAAATGAGGTTTGAAGATGTGAATCCTAAGCCTCAGGCCTACCTTTCCTAACGATCAAGTCCCACTTTAGGTCTTTCATAAGATGCATTTTCTTAAGAGAGAATGATTTTCCTACCTCGTGCCTTTTTCTATGGAAAAAACCCCAAAAACTTAGAAACTTATTTTAAAAATTACTGTCTAGAGTTAGAAAGAAAACAGCATACAAAATCTTGTTCAGTAAGCAAGCAGGTCTCAAAATAGGGTTTGGGTCACTGGGCAGATGGGTGGAGCTGGGACACAGCAGACACCAACACTAAAATGGCACAGTAAAGGCACAGCCTGTGGGAACTGTGTGTGTGTGTGTGTGTTTGTGTGTGTGCGTGCAGAGAGCCTACTGTGCTGGGGATACAAATACAAATGATGTGATGGGCAGCAGCACTCACACAAAAAATCTAACAGGATTCTTTCAATACCTGAAATGATTATGTTTGAAGAGACAGCCATTAAACTCAAAAGCACTCCTTTAAGACTGCAAGTGCACTACATGGCAGTGGCTGTGTATCTCTAGACTAGCTTCTGCCTCCCAGCAAATACTGGATCAAACACCTTCTGCTGAGTCTTGCCTGGTACAGTAGGTCGGATTCCTTCCTCAAAACATGCAGGTGTTACACCACTCCCACTGCGGGCCATTACCCTGCTGCTTGGTAGAAACAGTAACAGAGACAAATGCCATGTGGAAACAGGGTGTGTAAGAGCAGACTCCGTAATGTCCTCCCTCTTACATTACAGGGTTAAGTGTCCCTATAGCCCAGGCTTAAGGTCCCAAATGTGCTTCAAAGTGTTGGTGTCCTGTTTTGGGTGCAACTGCCCATCCCTGGTTATACTTGTGCCCCTTTCAGATTTGGTTGTCAGCCTGCAGCCCCCTCCCAGTCTCTCTCTTCTAGAAAAATCTATTATTGTGGTAAAACAAAGACACCACACCAAAGAAGCTGAGCAGAACAATGTCCCACTAGGAAATGGAAATCAGAGCTTTGACTTACTTTGTTCATAACTACGATGAAAGGTAGCTTTGTCTTGTACAGGATACTGGGCAAGGAGACACAAAATGAAAGCTTAACATTAATTTAAAACTCACTAGAATAGAAAGCATGTTAAGCATAAGGCAGAAAAGACGTATGCAAAACTGAATACATTTGACATCAAAAGAAAATTATTTTCCTCTGCAGCAATCAGAATGTAATTTTCACCCACATCCTGCTTACAATCGTTGAACAAAATATGCTTCCCCAGGATGTAAGCACACATCTGTGAGGCTGAAAATCTCTGACACGCCCAGTTGATTTTGGTAACCATTTTCTATGTCTCTCAGATCCCAGTGTTTAACTACCTTTGCATTTTGCATTTGACTCAGACCTCAGGTTCTGAGAGATTGGGAAGTGAGCAATGAATTCAAATAACACAGAACATTTATAAAGAAAAACTACCTGAACACAAGAGCTCACACACTTATTTCACTGTATACATGTTCACCTTTTGCTCAAACTAATGTCAGAAAATGCAGCATGCAGTAAGACCTATTTTACACATTATTACAGTGATACAGCTCTTGATCTTGATACAAGGATTGCAAGGGTTTTTGAAAACCTTTTTCCAACATTTACCACGAATTATGACAGCTCTAGCTATGCTGATGATTCTGTAGGTATTTACTCCCTGATTTAACATGAAAGAAATTAGATAAATTCATGTTTGAGAACGAATACAATAAATCAAGAACTCATTGCTATGCTGAACTCAAAACAAATCTTGAAAAATCTCTTGAAGTATCAATAACATTAAAAAACAGAATAAGAAACTATGTGTTTACAAGAAGGAGCTTAAACTAGACTATCTTGATACATCTTAGATAAACATGTTTATAAGCAACAGGCAATGTTAAATCTATTGTAACCAGCGTTCACCACACCAAGGTCTCATGGATTATTTAATGCTTTCAGTGGGAGTTTTGAGCCAATGATCTCCATGTGTCCATTGGCACCTAATTTATTCTGCTTTTTCAATGAGAAAATCACTAAGAGAATAACCAAGCCAGTAGATGAAGTGGATATGAGACACCCTGGGCTGCACCAAGAGCAGCATGGGCAGCAGGGTGAGTAAGGTGAGTCTCCCTTTTCACTCTGTTCTCATCCCACCTGGAGCACTGCATCCAGCTCTGGAAACCACAGTACAAGAAAGACGTGGAGCGGTAAAGTGGGCCCACAGGAGGCCATGCAAACCATTAGAGGACTCTCCTATGGAGACAGGCCAGAGAGTTGGGATTGTTCAGCCTGGAAAAGGCTTCAGGGAAGCTTTATTACAGCTTTTCAGTATACAAAGAGGTTTATAAAAAAAATGGACAGTGACTTTTTACCAAGGCGTCTAGCAACAGGACAAGGGATAATGGTTTTAAGCTGAAAGAGACATGCTGACAAAATTTTTCATGACAGCAGAGAGATATTGGAGCACACTGCACAGGGAAGCTGTGGTTCCCCATCCTTGGAAGTGTCCAAGGGCAAGTAGGATGGACCAACGTGGTCTAGTGGAAGGTGTCCCTGCCCATGGAAGTTAGCATGGACTAGATGGCCTTTAAAGGTCCCTTTAAACGCAAACTATTACATGATTCCCCTCAAAATTAACTATTAAAGAGACACAGCAATTGAAGCATATGGGCTGCATTTACAGCCCCTCTTACCTGCAGGCATAGAGCATGTTGGACATAAAAGTGATAGGGTTAGTACTGCGAGAGGTGTCCATCACATAGACAACAACTGAAGGGAAAGTGGAGGCCTGGAAACACCAAGTCAGAGACAGTTTGATTAGAAACTCAGTGCTCAATAGCCAGGTCATTCACACATCTTCACTGTCCAGTCACGCCAAAAGCACTTACCAAGGCCTCAGTTATGATGGTTCCTGATGCTGACCAAGTAAATACCTCAATTTGCCCTGGTGTGTCAATAATAACATACCTGGTAAGAAGTTACCCCCAAACAACAATAAGGGAAAATTAGTTAAGCACAAGGTCCTTTTCTGACTAGATTATTACCAGCATACAATGGCAAATGACATTATTCTATAACAGATGAAAAAAGCTTCTCCCAAACACTAATGAGATTTATGGGCATGCCTGAAAATCTCCTGTGTGAATTTTGTAACTAAGAAGCATGTAATCTCATGAGTTGAAGGCATCAATTTGCCAGACAGTCAGTAGTGCAAAATCTTCAAAAAAAAGATTTAATTGCTGCCTATTTGAACAGTGTGTGAGAGAAAATGATAGTCTAATGGAAGACAAGAAAAGCAGGACTGTAATAAGCAGGCTTTATTTTTATGGATGTAAAGAAAATCTAGTTTATCCATTCTATGCGCTTTTCCACATAAAATTTATAACAAAGCTGGAAAAACCAACTAGAAAACACTCAGAGAAGCTTTTTAGAATTTTGCAATTTTCCCACAATGATCCCAGAAAAGCATAACTCAGTAGAATGTACTCACTTGCATGCATTTTGCCTTTTTTCAATAAACTTCATCACCTGATTGAAAAAGCAGAAGTATATTTTGTATTTAGGCTCACAACAGAAACTTTCATCTTCATTTCATAGCAGAAACTACATTAACTTGCACAGCTGCAGGTGAATATCAAAAGGTTAAAGTCTTTATGCTTTTCAGAGTGTGAAAATGCCTTACTAAGGAGGGTTGAAAAATGCTCAGGTCCTGCATATGTCAAAGACAATCTTGATTTTGTGTGTGTTCTAGTACCTGGCTAAAGAAATTAGTACCTGACTAAAGGCATTTGTTCTGTGCCTCTTCACCAAGAGATCATCTCAATCTTTGACACCAGCCCCCACCCCAGAGCTGATTTAGTGCTATAGTTTAGGAGGGCTGTCAATTATCAAATAGCCCCAGGAAAATGTAATGGGTTTCTCTGGGAGTCGCTGCAATCAGGACGACTCCACAGATTGTGTTAGAAAGTCCTTTTTTCCAACCTGGCTGTCAAAGAAGGAGTCAGAAGTCTTCAGCTGTCGTTCTCAAGGTTGTTTATTAATTGTTATCTAAAACATTTTCTGTCTGGCCTGCTGCGATCTGTTCAGCAGGTCAGCCAGAGGCACACTGCCTTCCCACGAGGCTGGTGCTATCTTTTATACTAAAAACTACGTGTACTATATTTACAATTCTGTTCCCATACCTATCACCTATGTTGGACAGTCAGCTTCTATTCTAAACCAATCTAAAAGTGCCAACATCACCCAAATCATGGAGGCTAGGAAGAAGAAGGAAGAAAGACACGTCACACCCTGATTCCTCCATCTTGGAGCTTCAGATCCCCATGTATAAAATCCTAAAATTTTTCCCTTCGCCCTGGGATCACTACTATTGTGCTATCTAAACTTTTGTGACTTGTAATTCTTCCTACAGAGTTGGTAATTTGTTCCATGGACTAAGATCGAAATCCCAGGTGTCTTTGGCTGCATGCCAGGGTTTCAGAGCCCCCTGCCAGCAGCTTGGGCCATCCAGGGCACCCAGAGGGGTGTGCTGGGTTCCAACAGTTTTCCAGAAGTGAGCTTCCCTACTCCTAAACCAGAGCATCCACAGGAAAGATTTTATAGGAAAAACGCTGCAACAACAGTCCTATACAAAGACTGAAGGATGTTCCGGACCTGAGGCTTCTTCATTTTACTTCAAAACAAGCTGAAAGCCTGAAATCTGTCATATGAAAGCTAATGTGCTCTGACAGCATTGTAGAATATGTGGTTCTGTATGGAGAATAACTCCCCAGAAATATTAGAAGGCTAACCAAACACAGTGCCCCCTGAGAGTGGACACATACAAAACCCCCGTCTCCAGCACACATCATGGAACAGCACACAGAAACCACCTCATACCTGGTCAAATCTTGTAGCAAAGAGATTGAGAGAGGTCACTATTCCGCCGTTTGGGCCCAGCCCATATCTGATGCTTCATTTAGGAAAGCAGATGGTCACACAGACCCCAGAGGTCGTCGACAAAGTTTGTCAACTCTGACAAAAGATGCACTCTGGATACCTTCAGATCATGGGACACCAGCCCCAATACAGGATTAACACACGTCTATAAGTCATTCAGCAGGGTAACAAATACTCTCTTACCCAAACACATGCGATTGGCAGAAGGAAGAGGGGCTGCGTGGCTTCTCCTTGCTATTTGTGCTTTAACTGCACAAGAACCAGCATTGACTCATAATACACTGTTTTCTCTATCACTACTCGCAATATCCAAACATCCTCCTCAGGCCCTTATTAACGAGGCACAGAAACTCCAGTACTGGCTAACAGATGCAGTGAAGCAAATAATGCACTTACATATTAATTTGAAACTTATATTTAGGATGTTCTGCTGGTAACCCCAAATCAAATAACAGCCAAAATCAAGAATCCTATCCTCCACCACCTTTATTCTTGTCAAAAATATTAAATTTAAGAGTCATATTTGCAAGTCAAAACCAGACTCTGTATTGTCTCCATCTGCACAAGTTATTACATAAGAGACCAAGGATCTCCATAGCCCTCTGGAAGTGCAGCCACTTTAGCATAATATTACTGCACTACAGTCAGCAACACTGTGAGCAAGAGCAAACACTCCCATGTCTCTGAGATTCAGAAACACAACAGTGCTTTGATTATGGCCAAATGGAGAATTCGTTTTCTCCACCTACTACAGTCAAGTAGTAATTTCCATATTTATTTATGACAAATAAAATTAGACTAGTTAAAACATGGGAAAAAGGCTGATAGCTTCCACAAAAACAAAAACAAAACAAAAAGGCAGAGTCCCTATTGCTTGTAAAAATTTACTGTTAGGCAAAATCATTTTTAGCACAGGAGAAAATCACCTAAGTGCCAAATCTTGTAGAACACACATTCCTAATATCACATGCAAGAAATACAGTCAAAACCTCTTGATCTTCATGCAACACTCTGCATTACTGCAATCCCCCCACTTCCTGCCCCTTTACCACAGTGTTCATGCAACAGATTATTTTCAAAAACTTGAAATTTCAAATATCATTGTTCAGACAAAAAAAAAAAAAGGATACTGTTTCATGACTTCTTTGTACTTCACAGTGTCCCTGATATCTAGGGGAGAAAGGCATATAAGCAGTTTTCCAAGCCCCAGCTGGTCACCATCAGCTAACAAAGCACATCTACCAATCTGTCTGTGTTACTAGAAACCTAGCACTGGAACAGACACTCCAGTCATTCCTCTGACAGCAGTGAAACAACTTCTGCACCCACACTGTCCTGTCTTTGGGAAGGCTGGCTGGCATCCTTCACAGAGAGTAAGAGACAGGATTGTCACAAAACTGGGAACTGGTATGCTCTTTGGAACAGCTAAACATAAGATCTGTTCTATTGCTAAAATGTTTTCTCTAAAATTCGTGTCTTTTAAAGTGCTTAAAAGCTCTTTGTTCATAGCATATTTGTATGTAGGGAACCAAATCAAATCGGCTAATCCTTTCATTACTGACAAAAAAAAAAAAAGCTTCCAGAACCCAAACACCTCCAATCACACCAGATGACGTAAAAAATGTACAAACGCAAAGGAAGAATGGCTTTGGTTCTAAAAATATCCATATTAACCACTGTTTGAAGAAAAGACCTATAATTAAAAAAAAAAAAAAAATCGTCCCCAAGTCCTTCTATTAGAATTTGGCTCCCTTAAGGGAACACAAGCAGCCCAGCTTGGCTTGTATTCTCTCACGTATTCGCTCCCGCGGAACACACGAAAAGCACTCTCCGCGAACCGGCTGTGTCTCTGTTGAAGGCCCTGCTCCCTCCTGGCGGACCCCAGGCCGCTCCTCCGGCCTGAGCCCCCGTCCCACGGGGCGCAGCGCTCACCGATGTTGGCGGGGAAGGGCAGGCTGTGCACGGCAGGGTCCAGGTTGATCACGTACGGAGGGCAGCGCTGCCCGTGCAGGTGGGCGGCCAGGCGCTGCGGAGACACGGGGAGGCGTCAGTCCCGCTGGGCACGGGCAGCCCCGGGGGCAGCCGGCGACTGCCGGCGACTCCCCGCGACCCCTCACGGACCCCGCAGCCTCTCACCTGCACGAAGGTGGTTTTTCCCGAGCCGGCCATGCCCAGCACTAGCACACACACCGGAGCGGCAGCCGCCGCTCCCGCCGCCGCTGCCATATTCCCAGAGCCCACTTGTCCTTCCGGGGCGGGGGGCGGCCGCGGCCCCGACGTGACGCACAAGGACCCGGTTGTGGCCCCGCTGCCGCCCGGGACGCTCCTCTGGCCCACGCGGCCTCGCGGCGCTGCACGGCTCCGGGCGCGCCACACCAGCAGCAGCGCGGCGGGGCCGGAGGCGCTACCGGGGCCGGCCGGAGCGGCGGGCGGGACCGCGCGGGCGGGCGTGGCGGTAACGTGGCGGCGGCACCGGCACCGGCACCATGCGGGGCGGTAGTGGTGGCGGCGGTTCGGTGAGTGCCCGCAGTCTTTTCACCGATGCTGCCGGCGGCTGCCCCGGAGAGCCTGGCTGGTCCGCGGGTCACCGCGAGATGGGATCCGACGTCGGGATCGCGGGAGCGAGCCGGCTTCCCTGGGCAGCCGGTGCGGCTGTGCGGCCTGGCCCGGCGCGGTGAGCGGCCCTGAGCGGGCGGCGAGCGGGATCGCTCCGGGCTCCGGGGGAGCAGCGGCGGGAGCCGCCCCTCTCCGCCCGAAGACCAGGCCGTCCTCCGAGGCCTCGGGCCGGGCCCGGTTCTGTTCGATCCGGAGCCGGGCAGGAGCCCTGAGCGGGGCGCTGCTGGCGCCCGGGGTGTGCTTTGTCCGAAATGCCTTCGTTGCAGGAGGACCTAGCTGATGGAGTGTGCGGGTAGGAACGGGAACGCGCGGCTGGAACAGGGAGTTCCCCAAAGGATACCGAGCCCTCCCGCTTCTCGCGGGGGACAGTCGGGGCCCGCAGGATGCCCGGTGTCCCTGTTGGCACCTCCATCACCTCCAGTTTCCGTACCAGTTCTTTACCTCGAGGAGCTTCGGTGCTGTGCTTCCGCACCGTCTTGCCGGCTGGATGCTGTCTCCAGACCGTGTTCCAGCTCACCGGAATGGCCCGCAGTCCACGGGCAGACAGAATTCACCACTCCCCATCTTCTCAGGCTCTGGGCCGTTGTTTCACTTTTTCTCACCTGTGCAAGGAAGGTGACTTTTCTGTTTTCCTTATGTCCAGCCATTGGGCATTCCTGCATACATTAGGTTTCTGTTTTTTAGGTAGGAAGTGAAATGTATAAATGAAAAAAAACACGCAGAACTTAAACAGCAGTTTCTATAGATGTTTCCGTCATAATTGCATTATTAACTTCTCAGAAAGGAAAGCCTGACAGATCATTTTCACTCTCCTTTTTTATTGCAGATCTTTAACTGCCACCAAAGTTCTTAGCAATCTTCACTCTTATGCAAAATTTTTTAGTAATGAAAACCCCATGAATCTTGATACACATGCCATGTTTGTCATTTTGGGTCTTCTAATCCTAGATTAAGCCAATGAATTGCAGCAGACTCTGCCTGCCTATTTGTTTTTATCATTATAACTTCATAGCCCTGATTTTTTTCTATCTGCTTCTCAGTGAGGTTTCTACACATTTCTCATGTGGAGATTTCCCAGACAGTGCTGTTAACACTACTGTTTGGGTGTAAATAATGGAAACACAAATATCCAATTGACTTTACTTCCAAGGAGGCAAGATTTGTTTGTGAAGTTGTTGATCAAGCAGTTGTGAATTTTCTCCTGCTGCTTCCCCTAGCATTTCCATGAGGAGACTCTGGGGCTGGAGGGCATAGGCACAGTTTAATCATTCACATATTGGTATTAGTGCCTGCACTGAACTTCTTAACTCGTGCTTGGAGTGTCTCTCACTGTTGATAGTGTGCATTGCATTTTTCTGTGAAGAAGATAGGTAATTTAACCATCATTTCTTTTTCCTTCTATTTTCTTTTTTCTGGAATGTGGGCATTTTTTTTTTTGTTTTGTTTAATTGAATTTTTTTGGTTTTTTTTTTTTTTTTTTTTCAGGGTGTTTCTTTGTTTTGTTTTGGTTGTTGTTGTTTTTTTTTTGTGGTTTTCTTGGTTCTTCCAGTTTCTTAGCCAGTTCCTGTTTATGGCAAAATACTACCCTAGGTTACAGTTTTGGTATTCTTTATACTTCTGCCGGGCAGTGATTTTTATTTTCCAGTCTGTATAACTACTGGTTTTCTCCTGAGTTTTCTAATGAAGAATGGCATTCGGTCATGATTAGTATTTGGAAGAAGGTGGTGGTACGTGATTGTCCACACACTAGGAGCAATCTACAGCAAATGAGTTGTTCACCTGACTTGTACACATACTTTTTCAAAGATGTGTTAAATTACATGTCTTAATAGGAGCACAGCAAGTGATAAGTGACAAAAAATCTTTGTTAAATAAGAAAAAGGATTCTGTGATGTGGGTAAAATGAACATCTGGGCAGCTGATGGAGTATGATAAAGTGAGAGATAAAAATGAGGGCATGAAGGAGACTAGAAACAAGGTTCTTGGCAGGGTAAATGGAAGAATTACTTCATTAGGAAAAATAAGTACTGTGTAAAACCTAGCAGATTACTATCTAAAATATTTGTCATCAAGTGATAAAGTATAGGCAGAAAACAGATATCGGTGAATGTACTGGAGACAACACTCCACCACGTCCCATTGTAGGGGAAAGCTTGACTTTCATATGGGGAGTGTGGAGGGGCTCATCCCTGGTTTGATTCCAGTCCAATTCTGCTGGAGTTGGAAAGGTTAAGCTCTTCTAGTTGCAGAAAACAGTGATTTATTTTTCAAAGGGTGGCGTATGCACATCCTCTAAGTGATGTGCAGGTGGTTGTGCTTGGCTGCATAGTGAAACATGCTAAAAGAAAACAAATTATGCTGGTAATATGAATTGTTCTGCCTTTTTAGGACACCAGGACTGGACTTCACAGACAGCAGAAGCTCAAGAAGTCCTTGGGAAATAAAAAGTATGTGAATATTTTTGTCTAGTTTGATCGAAGGCAAGAAAAAAGCTGAGAATATTCTGAATTTTAAGAGCTGCAACAATTTTAATTAATGTGTTGAGAGTCTCAGCTGATTTCACTTACTGCTTTGTAGGAAAAGTGCTTTTCTGACATTTCAGTGTGTATTAGCTTTCATTTATTTTTTTAAGGATTTTAGCATTGTGAAGACAAATATTTAAAGTCCAAGACCAAATGGTGCTCCAAAATGTATGTATTTGGGGTCTGAATGCAACTTAAGACTTTAATTTGAGAAATTCTTTCCCCACGCTTCTTCAGTACCTCCTGAAACATAGTATGTAATGACCTGACCTGGTGCCATCAGTGTCCCCCCTTTATTAATTCCTGGATTTATGTGTTAAAGGTGAGCTCTACGGGTCAGAGTATTGACAGAATGGCCATCACAGTCATCACTGAGTGATCTACTTATTTCAGTTGGTAATTGTAGTAGGAATGGGATACATTGCAAAATGATTGTGTTCCCTTGCTTTCCTCTTTACATAAATTGTATTTGCCCAGAGAATAGATACTCTGTGTTTCTTTGACACCTCATTCAGGTTGCTGTCATGTACAGAAATGTAGATGTCCAGGCATTTCAAAGCCTGAGAGAAATACTTTGGAACAGTGAAGCAAAGTTCCCTCTGATCTCTAGGAAAAAAAATTGAGTGCTGCTGATTAGTCTAAAGTAGTCTTAATGTAGTGTGATTTGTAGGATATGTTGGAAAGTTGTCTTCATTGCTGAAAGCCTGACTAGTTAAAATTCTTACTGGTATGAAATTTTTAATTGCCAAGTGCCAGCCCTGATTCTGGGAGTAGAGACTGAAGGAGATCTTGCCCTTTCTGGGATGGAAAATGTCTATTTTTAATGATGAGCTACAGAAATATGCTTATATTCCAAGGATAAATGCATATTTTTAAATTAAGATTCTCATGCTCCTGCTTCTAAAGTTCAAAGTTTGAGGTAGGAGGAATATTTTTTTCTGTTCCTCTTGAGATCTCACTAATGTCACTATCAAAAAGATGTACTGAAAAACAGCACTGAGGACTTTTTATCTTGATGGCACTTTATAGTTCCCAAAACTCAGGAAGGAGATTCAGTGAACTGTGATATTAATTTTTAGAATACTTGGGAAGATGAGAAGGTTGTTGTCTGTCAAGTTTATTTTGATTGTGTACTGGTATGCATCCATACACACAGGAATTTGACTTGATGTTTTCCAGGTCTAAGCAACTTGAGGAGGTGGAAGCTGCTGTTGTAGGAGCGAACAGTGACTCTGAGGACACGGTCACCAACATTTCCCCTGCCTCCCCGAATGGCCCAGTGAATGGGAGTGCAGAGCCCAGGAGCAAGCGGACCATTCGCAGGCCTGCTTACTGGTTGGAAATGAGAGGCATGAAAAACAGTGTGAGCAAATCTTCAGAAAAAAAAGGTATTTATCACTGCTGGTCCAAGGCAAAACTGATTTTGTCTCTGGTTCTTCAATGAGAGATTAGTTTGCTCATGAAAGACATGCTGCAATTCAGACAAAAATTACAAGCTTGCTGGTGCTACTAATGTATTAGAAGAAATTAACTTTTGCCATTGTGTTATCATATATATAGCAGGAGTTCCATACTATTGTCTCTTTATCACAAAAGTTTCACACCTTATTGGTGTTTTCTGATGAGCAGCTCCTCCAAGCACACTCTCTTTCTCCCTCACTAGGTAGCCAACTGACTCCAGTTCCCTTCCCACTTCAGGGCATTCCTTCTTAACCAACCAACCCACTCTTTCATAGCTCTCTTATTCTTATTAGTTGCAGCTGTGGCCTGTTAAAGTCAGGCCTGCTCCTAATCTTTGATAATTGGCCCAGCTGCAACTCCTTAGGGGTAAGATTACTTTCTATACTATTTTTATTTTTCTTATATTCTATCCCTCCACACCACTGCACAAATACAGGTACAGTTCTCTGACATTATACAGTTCCTTTTGAGTCACTTGTCTATTAAAGCAATCATTCTGTGCCTGAACTCAGTTCTATCTGTAGAAGAGATAAGAGTTACACCAGTCATATCAGAAATAAGCTTGAAGAGCTTTAAAAATGGAACCATCAACACTAAAGATGTGGCAAAGGGGACCATTCAGTAGTATTTGGGATTAGATACAGCTTTTGTGGTTGGTAGGTTATTATTTTTTAAGGATGTCTTTATTTTCCCACATTTTATTTTCTCAATTATAATTTTCTCATTTGAAATGGGTCTGGTTTGGGTCTTAGGTTGTTGCAGGAACCTTCAGATTTCCTAGCCTAGGAGCTGTTTTCCTAACTTCTTGTGTGGCAGAGAGTCAAAACTTCAATCTTCTTTAATGCACTTCCTTCTTACCTCTAAGTCAGGATCCGTATTCCATTCTGTTGTGGGGAGAGGCTAATTCAGTAGCTTGATAGAAGTGAGATTGCTGTAGCTGCACAGTCCCAGGTGCAGTCACTAGCCAGACTGAGTAAGTATTGCTGTAGGAGCAAACAGACCTACAACATACATGAGCAGGAGCCACGCAGGTCAGCATGCACACATACGGCACCAACAGCCTCCATCCTTGTACACTCAGTCTGCTCGGTGCCTGACCTTTGGATCCCAGTCTCCTCAGTAGCTGGGCCATGGATGCACTGGCCCCTGAGGCCTGCAGAGCCATGCCAGGGGCGGGTGAAGACCTCCTTACAGGCAGGCTTGTCCTCACAGACCCTGCTTGGTGTCAGACATTACAAGATTTGTATACTGACCAGTCACCTATTTACAAGCAGGTGTTCTTTGCTATCCTCTTACACCTCTATTTTCCCACACTTTATCAACCCCAAATTGGGTAACTCTGTCCCTTTCCCTCCCTTTAATACCACTCCTGATCATTCTAGTCTTGTGTAATCCTGAATTGTTCTCCACTCAGATCCCAGGTGCTACATAACCCTAGGCAGTAACACCATGTTCTCCCTTCTCACTGTTCCCCCCTTCCAAAGGGGGCTTCAGAGAGGGGTTCCCACTGACCTATCCTTGTGGGTCTCCTGGGACAGACCCAGGAGGAAGCTGTCTGTTTCTTTAAGTCTGTAATTGGTGTTCCCTGCCTACCATTGTGCTTCTGTGCTCATCTGTATTCACGGAGACAAGACTTTGATAGGCTTGGAAATATTTTGGGCAGGCATGATATTATTTGAGTTTCTGTATGCTCCTTTTTGTGTGAGTGCAGGTGAGATTTTTATCACATAACCTAGTGCTTTCTGCCTCCTTTCCTAAGGATTATTTTTCCAGGCCATGCTATGGCACTGTTTCTTCCATACCTGCTGTATCACAGTATTTTGGGCCATGGGGTGCCTAAATGTTGCTGAGTGAGAAGGCAGTGTCCAGTTCACTGGTGTCCAGTTGCCTCACAAGAACTACATTTGTTTGGGTTTTTTTTACTAAGTATTGAATACAAGGATGAGGCAGCAGTAGACTCAAAGCTCTTATCCAGACTGAATACCAAGACTGAAGCATATCTGTTCTTACTTACCAGGAGAAGTACTCTTGAAAGGCAAGAGGAAATCTGAGCAAAGGGAAGACAAAGATGTTAAAGACTCTCCCAAGAAGAAGCAGAAGATTTCGGGTAATACAAATAACTTGTAATTCCTAATTACAAGCCTACAGGTACTTCGACTTATCTGCCCAAGTGACATCTTCTGGAGTCTTCAAACTCTGTTTCTGATTCTGAATGTTTTGTTCTAGGAAGCCATTGACTAATGTCTGCTTAATCACTGGGACATGATCTAATTTCAGTCTGTCTTAGAAGTCCAACAAAGGAAGGGAGGGAGGAAGGGAGTTATGGGAAGTATAGGCCAGTCTGCATCATTTCAGTTTCCCAAAGGATTACAGACTAAATAATCGGACACATTGCTTGTAAATATCTGGAGATTGAGTAGCTGATAACAGCAATATGGGTTTGTTAATAGGAAATCAAATCCAATCACTTTTTTATTGCCACAAAGACCGAGGGGAGAAATGTGTGACATCAGAGGCCTCTCATTCCTTCAGAAGGTTTGTAAATCAGTGAGTAGGTGCAAAGGAAGGTGTACAAGTGGTGAAAGTAGGAGCAGGTGACACAGAAGTGTAAATCTGCTGTCCAGTCTTGCAAGGATGAGGTTAGGAAAACCAAAGCCAGCCTGGAGTTGAATCTGGCAAGGAATGTGAACAGCAACAAGAAGGGATTCTACAAGTACATGAACAGCAAAGAGAAGACCAGGGATGGTGTGAGTGTACTGCTGCTCAGAGCAGGGGAGCTGGTGACAAAGGATACAGAAAAGGCTGAGGTACTCAATGTTTTCTGTGCCTCTGTCTTTATCAGTTAAAGGAATCCTTCAGGAATCCCAGGAGCCTGAGACCAGACAGAGAGAAAGTCTGGAACAAAACAAGGAAGCCCTACACTCAGTGAAGGAGATCAAGGTTAGAGCACTTAAACTGGATTTACCCAGTCATTTGCCTGTAGTCTTGGTTAAGTGGAAAGGTCTGAGAGGACTGGAGGTTAGCCTGTGTGACACCCACCTGCAGGAAGGCTCAGAAGGAGGATCTGCAAAACCACAGACATGTATGTGGCTCTGGCCTTGGTGCCATGAAAGGTCATGAAGCAGATTATCTTGGGCAGTGTAGATGTCATGGGGCATCTACAGGACAGCATGGTGATCAGGCCCATGCAGAATGGCAGGTACTGCCTGACTCACCTGATGTCCTTGTATGACAAGGTGATGCACTTAACAGATGAGAGAAAAGCTGTGTGGCTGTTGTTTAGCTGGACTTTAATGGAGCCTTTTGACACCATTTCTTACATCATTCTTCTGGAGAATCTGGATGCTCATGGCTGGGACAGGTGCACTCTTTGCTGGGTGGAAAATTGGCTGGATGGCTGGGCCCAGAGAGCCATGGGGCATGGAGTGACATCCATCTGGGGCCAGTCACCAGTTGTCTTCCCCAGGGTCCAGTATTTGGCCAGTCCAGTTTAATATCTTTATTGATCATCTAGATGAGGGCACTGAGTGCACCTTCACTAAGTTCACAGATGACACCAAGTGGATTAGGATGTGGATCTGCTGGAGAGCAGGAACTCTACAGAGGAAATAGGACAGGCTGGAATGATGGGCCAAGGCCAACAAGGTCAACAAGGCCAAGTGCCAGGCACTGCCCTGGGGTGACTGTAACCCCATGAAGCACTCCAGGCTGGGGCAGAGGAGCTGGAAAAAACCCTGTGAATGTTGGTCAAGAGTGGCTCAACACAAGCCCAGATATGCCCAGGTGGGCAAGAGGCCAGCCAGTGGCTGCTGGGCTGTGCCACCTCTGGGGTGGCAGCAGGGCCAGGGCAGTGCCTGTCCCCTGTGCTGGCACTGCTGGGGCACCTCCAGTGCTGGGGACAGCTCTGGGCCCCTCCTGACAGGAGAGACCTGGAGGGGCTGGAGCGTGTCCAGGGAAGGGAACGGAGCTGGGAAGGGAATGGAGCCCCAGGAGGGGCTGAGGGAGCTGGAAAGCGGCTCAGCCTGGAGAAAAGCAGCCTCAGGGGGGACCTTGTGGCTCTGCACAACTCCCTGACAGGAGGGGACAGCTGGGGGAGGGTTCAGGCTCTGCTTCCATGGAAGTGACAGGACAAGGGGAAATGGCCTCAAATTGCACCAGGTTTAGATGTGATACTGGGAGCAATTTTTTGCCCCAAAAGGACTGTCCAGCCTTGGCACAGCTGCCCAGAGCAGCGGTGGAGTCCCCGTCCCTGGAGGGATTTGAAAGGCATGTGGATGTGGCACTTGGGGACATGGATTAGCAGTGGCTTTGGCAGCGATGAAGGAACTGTTTGACTTGATGATCTTGGAGGGCTTTTCCAACCTAAACAATTTATGATTCTAAGTCCCATGGGGCCTGACAGGTTGCACTGAGTGCTGAGAGCTGGCTGATGTCATTGTGAGGCCACTCTTGATTATCTTTGAAAGGTCATGGCGACTGGCAGAGGTTCCTGGAGGCTGGAGGAGAGAAAATACCACTCGTATCGTCAAGGACAGAAAGAAGGAAGATCTGGGGAACTACAGGCCAGTCTACCTCACCTCAGTCCCTAGGAAGCTGATGGGAGAGAATCATCCTGAAAAGCATTTCCAAACACATGAAGGACAAGATGGGGATTTGGAGTTATCAGCATGGATTCATGCTGGGCCAATCACGCTTAAATCAACCTAATAGCCTTCTACAGTGAGGTCACTAGCCTGGTGAAATAGGAGTATAGAAAGATAGTGCATGGAATGTCTCTGTATTCAATTTTGACTATTGTTTCTGTCACCAAGGACTTGAAAGTATGTCGACAGCACAAAGGTGAAAGTTGACAGCAAGTGTACTGGAGAAAAGGCTAAAAGTGAAAGTGGTCTTGACAACAGAGAAACAATTTAAAAATGGAACAGAGAACAGTGTAAAATTAAAGATGATCTTGTTTGGGAAGAAACACTGTCACACCTGAAAAACAACAAGCAGCCTCCCAGGAGTCAGTGCTTCAGAAGAGGATTCAAGATCCATAGCAGATCAAAAGCTGACTGGGGACTAGCAGTGTCATAGTGGTTTTTTGAGAAGGCAGATGTTAGACTGAGAGCTTTGAGGAGGAATGTAGACTCTGTGTGGAGTAATTCTTTTGCTCTAATGGAGGGTCACCATGGAGTGCAGTTTCCAGGAGCAGGCACTGCAGTTCAGGAAATGTGTGGGACAACTGAAGAGGACAGGGAGATGAGAGCAAACAGCATAACCCACACTGAAACAATGAGAGTTGTTTAGTCTAAAGAAGACTGGAATGAGTAGAGCAGTGGTTGTCCCCGTGGTTGTCATCAGATGGACTCAGCCAAACTGTGCACAGAGGATGTGTCGGTGTGAAGAGTTCCCATCCCCTGAGCTTTGAGTATGAACAACCATAGAACTTACAAGTATTTGGGTGGGACTAATGCCTGCCACTATAAATAGACCTTGAAAGGGAGTGGGAAACATAATCTTGACATTGCTTTTTAAAAAAAGCATTGAACATTTCTGAATGTCTTTGAGACAGCAGACTAAATAGCAGCCTTCTAGCAAAAAAAAAAAATCTGGTTCTTATTGTAACAAAGCTAGCAGACCTGAGTATTCTGGCTTGTCTTGTTTGTGTTATAACAGGGAAAAAACAGCAAACTGGAACAAAACAAAACTCCAGAACGAAATGCCACAGTGTTCAGAAAGAGCCAGAAACCTATGACACAGGTAAGAAGAGGTAGTAGCTAAGAATTGCTCATGAGGCAGATAAAAGATAAATGTGATTCTAGGATTTGAATTTGAGCAATAGCTGTGCTTCTGGTGTTTCCATTCAGTAGTTCACTGTACTGTTGACAAGGAGGAGCTGGCTGCTGTCCTAGCACTGTGTCAGCACTGCAGGGTAGGACTGGAAGGACTGCACACTGCCTGAATGCAGTTCCACATGCTCTTGCTATTGCATAATGTAACAGTGAAGGAGGAATAACTTTTTGAACTGAACAAAAGCCTGTTAAAATAGTTGCATTATTAAATTCATTAAAATATTTCTAGTTTTTACTCAGCAGAATATGTTTGCAGGAAAAACTCCATAGCTGCTGCTGCCAGATCACCTTTTCTGGGAACCAGAGACCCAAGCAATCTGTCCTAGAAAAATAAAATTAGCCTTGATTCAGTGAGTGGAATAACTTGGTATTTGTAAATCACAGCACTCATTAAACACCCCAGTTTTCTGCCAAGTGCTGTTTGATTCACAAGCTTTTCCCCAAGAGAGGGACAGCCTGGGCCTGTTATTATTGGGAAAAGAGGAGAGGCTGTGGATCTTGTTACGGTAAGAATTCAGGCAGATGGCTACCAAACCACTTTGTTCCGAGAACTCATTTCAGTAATTTATAATTCTTGTGGATTATGCCAAACTTCTGCTTGGGATTTCATAAAGAGGCCAGAAGCTGAAAACCATGCCACACAGGGTGCTTTTCCCTGGCTGTTAAGTAACTTGCCCTGGTGGTCTGTGACTACTTTTACTATGAAACACTTTGGCCAAAAGAAGAGTTTACTCAGCATGCTAAACTAATTGTGTGACAGAAATTAACAGAGGGAAAATGTCCACTGGTTAGGTAGAAGAACACACCTTACAAGAGAATGGTAGATCAAAGGATGTTGTAAAATACTCCTTGAAAGTAAGTGATGTGTGCCTTGAGTCATTCCATACCTGAAGCTGTAAACGAGGTGCATGTTTTGAAGTGCAGCTGGACACAAGTTTAGTAGCATGTGACCTGTTTCTTTTTAGGGTTCACTGCGCACATCGAAGGAGAAAAAAAAAAGATTTTGTGTTAGCACTTGTGTTCCAAGTGTTGTGTTTTGACAGGTAGTATGGAAGAGCAGTGGTCTTTAGAGATTCAGGACAAAGGCCGAGTTACCTGTCCCACGTGCCGAGCTGTGGTGAGGAAGACTGTAGAAGGACTGAAGAAACATATGGTGAATTGCAGGAAGGTAAGAACACAAGAGATGAGCAATGGTTTCTTTACTCCTCTTCAGCTTACTGATAGAAATACCTGCCTGTTTTGTGTTGTATTTAAAACCAGTTTAATCTCATCACCATGTCCCTAAGCAAGAATCCTTTTTACATTTGTAAGAACAGTGATTGGTGCTTCTTGCCCAGCCTTTTGCTGGAGGTTTGGGGTAGTGAACAAAGGTGTAGTTATTTCATTGTTCCACTAGATTTTAGACTCCATAACATTGGCTCTTTGAAGAGAGTTACCGGGCCCAAATAAATTGTTCTGCTCTCCTGTTACTTTCCCCCAAAGAGTTTTCCACTGCTTTGGTTAATTTACAGTTAAATGCACCACGTCCTTGTTTATTTCTAGGAGATGTTCACTTGTCATCACTGCGGGAAGCAGCTGAAGTCTTTAGCAGGGATGAAATACCATGTCATGGCAGACCATAACAACCAGGTAACACAGCTGCTGTGCATCTGAAACTCCTACAGGCAGAACAGGCTTTGGTCCTTTCCTGCTACACACAGACACAGAACATGGAGTACTTTTTTCAAGTGTTCTAGCTGTTCAAATCCAGTTGAACTATTATTTTTCCAGTGAGACTTGACATCTGAAAAACAGTAGAATGTTACCAGAGATGGTAGGAATGCAACATCATAGAATGAGGGATGAATTTCTGTTTAGGCTGGTAATAAGTCACACATAAAAGGCATTCCCAATCAGAAGGAAAAAAGATTAGGCCGGAATTTTCAGTCCTTTGCTAGAAAGGAGGAAGATTTTCTTCATCCAGAGCAGACTAGATTTGAGGTAAAATAGCAGAAACAGCAATTAGTTCTCTTCTCTCTTTACTGTAAAAATACTAATCTAACGCTAGATTAAGTACTAATACTACAATCTGCTTTTCCTCTTTGCTCTTACGTTAAAGAAGGCAATGTCTCCTGTTGTAGCTGTGAAGAATTAGAACTTTTGAAAAGGTCATTTGGAAGTTTGTGTAAAGTTCAGATAATTCACTCTGAATTTTTTTGCACAATTCCCAGTACTGCAGTTTCTGAACCTACAGCTGTATTAGTAAATAATGTAGGCCAGGGATCACATTCTGGCCCTGAGGATTAGGTCTGTCACTGAGTTCTATCTTTTTACTCAGTCTAGATGTAATATTAGGTAAAGTAGGGAATAATATACAAGAACCATCAGAGGGAGAATAAGGGACTTGAGCTGTAATTTTGCACAGATGAGTAACTGTTACCAGCAGCCTGCTTCACGTCGTTAGTCAGGCTGAGTGGAAACAGTAGGACCAGTAAATGTTTAAGATGCATCATTTTCTGTCAGTTTACTCCTTTTAAAGATAATTCCTCTTTGGTTTAACCCCAGTCAGCAGCCAAGCCCCATGCAACCCTTCACTCTCTCCCTCACCCACAGGATGGGGGAGAGAATCAAAGTGGGAAAACTCATGGGCTGAGATAAAGACAGTTCAATAGATAAAGCACACAGGCAAAACAAAGCAAGGAGTTCATTCACCACTTTGGCAAGAAGCTCCAGGCATCTCCAGGAGCACCAGACTCCATCGCACATTGTGGTAGCTTGGTACAGCAAATGCCATCACTTTGAATGTCTGTCCCTTTCCTCCTCCTTCCCCCAGCTTCACATGCTGAGCGTGATAGTGTATGCTCTGCAATATCCTTGTGGTCAGCTGGGGTCAGCAGTATGCTCTGCAATATCCTTGTGATCAGTTGGAGTTGGCTGTCCCAGATGTGTCCCATCCCAGCTGCTCCTGCACCCCCAGGCCACTCTGGCGGAGCAGCACGAGAAAAGCCCTTAGCACTGTGCAGGGGCTGCTCAGCAGCAGCAAAACCACCTCTGAGCTATCAACCCAGTTCTCAGCACAGATCCAAAACGCAGCCCCACACCAGCTGTCACCCCAGCAAAACCAGCAGAGATACAGAAAGTCATCATTATAGTAAATACATGTCTGTAAAATTGTTAAGTTGCAGAGATTTGATTATTTTAGAAGCTTTCCTGCCCCAGTTTGAATAGTGAATTCCCTGTGAGGAGAACTGTAAATGCTGAGTATCCTGTGTTTTTCATTCATCTTTCTGCTATGCTTTAGCCAGTTGTGAAGGAGGGAGAAGAATTGGATGAGCAGCTTGAGCGAGACCGCCTTCGGAAGGTTTTGAAGCGAATGGGAAAACTAAAGTGTACAAGGGAGGTAAGCTGTATTGTGCAAAGTGTCAATTAAACAGCAGTGTTTTATGCATAGACATGAAACATGAGAGTGCTGTTGAGTGCGCTCTGGTGCTGGCCAAAGCACGATTTGTTTCAAGATCCCAGCTATGCTTTTAAGGCAGAGTAGCATAGAATCATAGAATGGTTTGGGTTAAAAGAGACCTTTAATAGCCATTTCAATGCCAATTCTTTGTTGCAGATTTTGTCTGTCCAAGTAAACTAACATTAAAGTTTTCTACCTGCCTGTCTCTGCTCTGTGAGGATAAGTGCTAGTACTTTGGTCTGCAAACTGTGGATCCTGTTCACACTGGGGGTGTAATCCCTTGAAGAACGGTTTTCTTCCATGTATTTTCCTTTTATGTTGACAGGGCTGCACAGGCAGCTTCACCAGCATAATGGGATACCTATATCATGTTAAAAAATGTGGGAAGGCTGCTTCTGAGCTGGAGAAAATGGCTATGAAGTGCCATCACTGTGGGAAAGCATACAGATCAAAGGCAGGACTTGTCTACCACCTCCGATCGAAGCACGGGCCGGTGAGTGCACCCTGCAGTGGTATCAGGGGACTGGGATGGGACTTCAGCCACTCAGGCATGAGACACATGTAGGCTTTTGTCTGCTACTTTGTTGGGTAATTACGGACCACAAATGTTTGCATTTTTCCTGCCCCTGGATTATTTTGTCCTTGATAGTTTCCTTCTAGCAGCAGCTGTTGCTTGTCTGTGACTAGGATGAAGTTTTTAATAGTTAATCAGCATGGCAGCAGAAAATGACCTGACTTCTGCTCCATGAAAGAGTGATGCTAACATAACTTGTGAGATGCTTTCCTTTGCTCTTAAAAGACTCACCATTGGAGCAGAACAGGCAGTGTTGTTGTCCATGAGGGTTTTACAGTGAATGATGGAATACCTTTTAAGACTAGCAACTGCATGAAGCTCTCTGCTTGAGCCTCACTGCTGTGATCCCTGTGAGCAGTTCTGGGGGTCTGTCTGACCAATGGGATGCACTTCTGTCCTGTGTCTGTGACAGTAAACCATAGCTGATGCAGCCTTTTTATGAGGGGTTTGGCAAAATATTTATTCCCAGTTTTAGTGTAACTGAAATAGGAAGTAGTGACAGAGACTCGCCTTTCATTGCAGGTCACTTTCCTCCATGAGGAGAGAAGAACAGAGAACCTGAAAGAAATGAAACGGGAGCAAAACAGCGCAGGCAGAGTTCAAAGGAGATCTGCAAAGGTGGCAATCTACTATCTGCATGAGCTGGCAGGAGAAGAGCTGGCCAAAGAGTGGCCCAAAAGAAAAGTCCTGCAGGACTTGATTCCAGATGACCGGAAGGTACAAGGCTTTAAAAATGCTCTATAGGATTCAAGTTTATACCTCCACATCTAATGAGTCTTGTACTGGCTTCTACCCCATGTTTATGGCACATGGAAAGCAGTGTGTTGTGGGGGGGATTGGGTTCTGCTCGCTCTCTCTCTCTCTCTCTCACAGTGTTTCTGCAGCAGCAGTTGCTGTGGTGCGGTATTTTGTTCAGGCAGGCTGTAATGACTGTAGAGTCCTATTGCTGGAATTCCTGGGGGCACAAGTAACATGGGCTGTCATAGGCTCAGATTTCTCCTGCCATGCTGTAAGGTCCCAGCAATCCTTCCAGTCTCTGATACATGCTGTGCTATTCCACAGTGCTTTAGACCTCAGAGTTTCCACTAGTGTCCTTTAGGCTGTGAGTGAAAGCCAAGGGAAAACAATGAATCTCAGCAGGGTAAGGACATTTAGAGGAATTTTTGTCGTCAAGGCAATGGAAGGTTTCAGATACTGATATTGTGGGGGTTATCCAGATTCAGTTATGTTTCTAGAGAGTTGGTGAGACAAGAGAACATTGATTATTGGGAGTTTGCCCCTTAGAGTAGGAGAAGAGATAGCACTTCTGTTTCAGCCTAGAAGAGGAAATTCTGTGTAGCCTGCATTACTTCCAGCTCTCGATTCCATCTTTGTCTCAGTTGAAATACACTCGTCCTGGACTGCCCACATTTAGTCAAGATGTGCTGTGCAAATGGAAAACGGAGATAAAGATGTACCGAAGAGTCCACTGCCCAAATCAGGTAATCCGTAACTGTTTCTGAAGCCCCAGAGGGGATAGATTTCAGGTCTGTATGAGCCAACAGCTTCCCACAACCCTGAAACTGCAGTTGGTCTCTCTATGGGAGACAAATCCTGCTCCATCTCAGTATGGTTGTTTAGTGTAATGAAGGTCCTGTTTAGTCTTGGGGATGTCAGAGGATGCTCCTTTTGTCTTTTGCATCAAAGTGCCCTGGGGATGATCCTTTTGGGCATGTGTGTGAACACTTGAGAGCCAGTAACTTGGTGTCAGGCTGGTACAGTTTTCTCATCCAGGTGAGCAGTTGGTCCATTTAGAGGTTTGAATAGTGGAAAAATGACAGGCCTCTGCCTTTCTATCTAAATCTATTCATAGAATGAAGGAGTAGAGTTGGAAATACAAGAGGGAAGAGACTTTGTCTGGCACAGCACTTAAGTTTTCTTCATCATACTAGACCAGCTTTAAGGCCTTTTCAACCTGGCCTTGAGCATTTCCAGGCACGGGGCAGCCACAGCTTCTCTGGGCACACTCTGCCAGGGCCTCAGCACCCTGACAGGGAAGGATTCCTTCCCAGTATCCCATCTAGTCCTGCCCTCTGGCAGTGGGAAGCCATTGCCCCTTGTTGTGTCATTCCAGGTCCTTGTCCAAAGTCCCTCTCTGGCTCTCTTGGACCCCTTCAGGCACTGGAAAGCTTAGTTTCTCACACTGCCTTACAACAATCACCCGTCAGATCCAGTGGGAACAAACGGCCCCACTGGTGGAGGTGGTGGACATCTCCATGTGATGCATGCTGTCAGAGAGCCAAGGATCAGTGGCAGCTGCCCTCTGCGTTTGGTGTACAGATGGTGCCTTCCCCCTGCCCTCCCCTACCCCACCCCTAGCACTCTCTCCCCAGTATTCAGGCTAGCATCATTTTCAAGGTCAGAATTGCAGCCCCATGTTGTCTGTGGAGCTGTCTGCAGAGAGCAGCTGTCCTGTGTCACCAGCCAGTGACCCAGCAGCATGTCTTGCTCCTGCCTCCTGTTCTGGGACCTGTGCTGAGGGCTGAGCACAGTGTGGTACCCCAGGACTGATACCTGAAGCTCCCCGTGGGCCAGGCCTCTAAAGCTGCTCTTTAGCTGAGATCAGAGGTGTTGGATGCTGTGCTCCTGCTCTGTGCTACTAGACATGAGCAGTGCAGGAGGGAGAAGTGTCTTGTACCTGCCCCGTGTGCTCTGCTTGAATTTTTTCTCTGTTGCACTTCAGGCAGAAAGCAAACTGTCCTTTTAGTCAGGCTGTTGATAGAGCATGAGAGTAACTGTTGCAGGAGTCTCTTTTTTTATGTCCAAGTGTGCTCAGAAACTGGAAATAGAAATACTAAGCTTATTCTTCTAATGGTCTTTTTACCAGAAGCTTTCTGGCTGTGGAGGATTGGTATCTGCCTCCCTCTACCTCTCTTTTGCACTTTTGGGATTGGCCTCTAGCCATAATAATGCTTTATTGTCCAGGAAAAAGTGATTTCTTGCTAGCATGTTGTTCACATTTGGTTTTTTTTATTGTTTCAGGGTTGTGAATCTGTGTATGGCAGTGTCTCAGGACTCAAGTCTCACCTTGGCACATGTACCTTGGTTGGTAGCCTTCCTCTTAATGGCTCCACTATCCCTGTCCCTCTGATAACCCTTTGTTCAAGCTCTTGTCCTGCCACCTGCTGATCTGAGATCCTCACAAGTTCGTGGATTCATGGAATGGTTTGGGTTGGAGGGGCTCTTAAAGATCATCTTATTCCAGCCCCCAGTTTGGGTGCTCCCCTATGTGCTGAGGATGTTGCCATTGTAAACAATACTTGAGAGCAGGAGAAAGCACCTTACTGGCATTCCTTTTAATGACACAGCAGTTCTACCTGTAGGTTCACAGCTACAAGAGCAGTTTTTCCAGGTGCACTGCTGGAGACCTTTTGGCATCTCAGAGAGCAGTCTTGTGCTTCATGGCACAACTGCTCACTCATGTCAGTGCTACTGTAGCTAAAGCTGAATGCTATGGATGAGAGCTTCTAGTTTTTATTGCTGGGTTCTATCTGAGCAAGATTTAAATGAAATATATAGGTTTATCAGCCTCCTGGTCCAGCAACTCTTGATGAAATTTTGTTTGTTTGTTTGTTTTGATGCCAGGGAGACTTTGTAGCTGGTAAATACAAGTGTCTCCTGTGTGAGAAGGAGTTCATTTCAGAGAGTGGGGTCAAGTATCACATCAACTCTGTGCACGCTGAGGTAAGGCAGGCAGAGTGGAACATCAAACTCCAGGATGTTGGAGGTGGGGAGAGTGTCTTAAGAAGAAAATGCTGGATGTGTGCCGTGTTTTACTTTTTCCTTGCTCGCTGTTGGGAACAGGGTCACTAAACTTAGCTGGTCTTAGCTGTTAGTCTGGGGAGTAAGTGTTGTGTCATGTCACATACCTTGTCCCAAGCTGCTGCTGCTCTGTTCAGCTCTGCAGCATTTCCTGTGCCTTTAACTAGGCAAATGTCAAATCAAATCTGAATCCTATGGGACAGAGTGACACCTAAGGAGACACATCAAAGAACAGAGTGTTGTTAGGCAGTTGCCTTTCCAGATCTTACTTTTCAGGCAAGCCTTGTCCCACACGGCAGCTATATTGTAAGCCCTGATAGGCTTTATTTGGTATTTCCACCACAATCAGTATCAACTTGTTGCCTTCTAAACCTGCAGGACTGGTTTGATGTGAACACAACAACCACCAAAAGCTTTGAGAAGCTAATGAAAATTCGCCAAAGGGAAGAGCAGAAGAAGCAGCGGAAGAAACGTCCTTTGAACAGGGGCAAAAAGAAGAGAGCTGGCACCCTGGCTGCCAAGAAGCTCCCCGCTGTTGGAGCTGAAAAAACGAGAAGTAAGAGAGGTCGTCCACCACGAGCAGACGAGAGCGCGAGCAGTGAGGAAGGAGCACCCCAAGTTGCACAGAGAGCTGAAGTTCCAAAAAACAGCCGCAAGCGAGGCCGAAGTAAATCCCTAGAAGATGAGAAGGAGTAATCCTAACGTTTTTTCAGTTACAAGCCCCACTTCTGTCAGGCTCATAACCCACAGCACTAGTATAAGCAACTGAATGTCTTTGGGACTGTGACTCATTTCTACAGGTGACTTTGATACTGAAACATCTGGTCAGTTGTGAGGAATTCAAACCAAAGCTGTGGTGCAGAGGCTGCTTCTGCCAGTGGAGTTCCTTTGGACAGTGGCACTCACGGTGTGATTCCTGCTCTGGTTGCAGTCTCAGTTTGGTCATACTAGTTGCTTGTATAGTGGTTTCCAGTACAGCAAGTGTCTGTTTTGTCATCTTCCTCTGATGTGTGAGATCAGGGTTCTTTTTTACAGTTCTTCTCAAAAGGGACTGACTAGCACAATCCTTTCTTGCACAGAATACACCCACACTTAATATGAGAACAGTGCTGTGCAGAATGCAAAGACTCTGGCTTGCCCTGTCACTCTCCTGTCTGTTGTCAGCAAGGCTGCCACAAAAGAGACCTTCTCAGTGTTTGCTGTATCCTGTTGCACAAGGCTCTATTTCATACCCCAGTGTTAAGGCTCAGCATCAGACAGCACCAGACTTGGAAGGGATAGAAGGTCATTATTACCCTTGTCAGGAACCCACTGTTCCCCTGCATCTGTCTCCTGTAATGCTGGACATTAGACATGTGTAGAAAGTCTTCCAGTGCTGCAACAACTGAGTGCTCTCAAGCCCTTTGGAGAATCACCAGCCTTTTAGAGACCTCGGTAACTGATGTACTGAAATGGCCTTTGTGTGCCGTCTGAAGCCCACTGTTCCATGCTCACCTGGGAGACATACTGCAAGACAGTGCATCCCTACATGAGCAGCCTGCTTAGTGTTGGGACTAGGTTCCACAAAGCTGCCTTGCCAGCATGTGGTTCTTTGTCATGCCAGTGCTCCCACAGTGTCTTTTCCCCCTGCTCTGCAGATATCCCTTTCATTGTCTTACATAACCTGTTTCTTTTCAGTATCACCTCTCTGTGCAAATGAGGTGTATTTGCAGTGGCTTCCCTGTGTAGAAAAGGTTAAAAGAAGAGGGGTCACTGTTTTAAGTCATGTGTTGGCATTGTCCCTGGATCATGAGGAATAATATCTTCCTGTCTCTATAAATCATAGAATGTTAAGGGATTGGAATGGACCTTAAAGATCACTTAGTCTCACCCCCTGCTGCCACGAGCAGGGACATGTTCCACTAGACCAGGTTGCTTAAGGCCTTATCCAGCCTGGCTTTGAACACTGCCAGGGTTGGGGCATCCACAGCCTCCCTGGGCAACCTGTTCAGTGTCTGAATGCAGCAGATGTCATAGAAGCTAGCAGGAAGCAGCAGCACAGGCAGTCCTATTTTTCAAAGAATGGGTTCTCCAGACTTTGTTATCCAAAGACCCACCGTACCAGAAAATTGCAAAATTTGCACTGTCTGACAAAGTTGCTGGTGCTGAAATTCCCAGGGAAGCCATTGCAGTGTGTGGGGAATAGGCAGGTTTGTACATGTGTGTTAGTACCAGCATGATCACATTGTTCCTGACAGCAGGGAATACTGTAGGGCCAAGGTGGTCTCCAGAACTGCCTTTGGAACCAGGTGCTGCTGCATTTGCAGGTGCTGTGCTGAAAGTGGATGTGTGGACTGTGCAGGGTGTGTAGAGTCTGCAGTGAGATGGGCAAGATCAGAAGACAACAAAATAAAATGTCACCAGGGGTTTCTTGTCTGTTTGCTGTGTGGTGTTCTTGGTGCCATCCCTCCTCCCCCAGCACACCCCAGCCTGCGCAGGGCTGTCCTGCCTGCAGGGCTGGCTGTCCTGCCTGCAGGGCTGTCCTGCTGCAGGGCTGGCTGTCCTGCCTGCAGGGCTGTCCTGCTGAAGGGCTGTCCTGCCTGCAGGGCTGTCCTGCTGCAAGATTGGCCATCCTGCTGCAGGGTTGTCCTGCAGGGTTGCCCTGCATGCTCTGGTGCTCTTCACCTATCTTGGTGGTTTCTCTTCAGAGCAAACGTTCACTGCATTCCCACTGAGTACAATAAACCCAGGAATTAAAGAAGGTTTTCGTAGTGGTTTTCAGTCTAGAGTCCTGTTTCCTGTAATTTATGAGTTACTAACTAGACCTGCTCTCTAGATGTGAATACTTTCACGTGACCGCTTGGGTTTTGTAGTTACTGCAGTAACATACTCTCCAAATAACATGGCACATGGAAAAAAGCATTCTCCAAGGATCCATCCCTGTCATCAGCACAACAGCAGATTGTTTGTGGGATTGGCTCAAACTGGTATGAGGTGGTGGCACTGCTGCCAGTGCACTGCTTGTGAGGAGAGCGATCTGTCCTGGAGCTCCTGCATCCTGCTGCAGTGGGGCCAAGGCAGCTGCTCCTCTGCTCTGAGGGTAGGGGATTCAGCAGAGAGGCAGAACCACCTCCCTCACCTGCTGTGCATGCTGCTGGAGAGGCAGCCCTGGACACTGGTGGTTTCTGGGCTGCCAGTGCACGTGGCCAGGTTGTATTATCCCAATTTTGTTATCCCTAGGACCTTGTCCTCCAGGCTGCTCTCCATCCATGGATTCCCCAGATATTTCTGGATGACATCCCTCTCCTCCAGCAAATCAATTGCACCAAGGTAAACCTTAGATAGGCAACAGGCCCTGGAGGAATGCTGCCCACTGCCCCAGCACACTGGTCCTTGCTGTCACCAATTCTACATGTTTAGGAAGAGATCCAGTTTTGAAGGAATCAGAAGTGATAAGAGACCGGCTAGTCACTCAATACTTGTTGCAGTGGTTCATGGTACTAAAAATGCTGTGTCTTCTCATTGGATCTTGTTTAATTTCAGCCTCTGTATCCCATACTGTTGAGTCCTGGTAACTGAAATAGCTTTAGGGTATCAGAAATTTCTTCCTGCATATTCGTAGTCATAATTAACTCCAAACATAATTTGCTGTATGAGCTAAAGAGGCTTGCTAGTCTCAGTCAAAACAGGTTTTTCTTTTTTCTTCTGTTGTGCATTGTTCTTTGCTGACGTGTTATATATCTATTGGTGCATTTTTCACTTTTTAAGTCCAGAGGGATGAACCAGGAACCAGCTGCTATATTCTGTAACAGTCTGGTTTATGTAAGATACAATGATGACCTTGCTCTGCTTTCACCTACTTCTTTTTGTCCTCAACTCCCTCACTACACTGTTAATACTCACTTTTGCCCTCTTAAGCACATTTTTCAGTTGTTCTGCAAATGCCTCTGAGGACTCATTTCTTTTGTTTCTAGAAACTCAGCAGGGTTTAATGCCAGAGAGCACATGATGAGCACATTCTGAAACATTGTGGTGTATTTCACAGAACTACTCCAGCAGAGATCTTAATAACTATGTTTTGTACAGTAACTTTTCCAGAAAGCTTGGGTTTAATATGCAGATTCTCCTTGCAATAGTTATATAATTTCATTAACATTCTTGATAAAGATGTCAAATAGCTGCAGAGTATGGGCTTCTCTAGGACAAATCCTTATTTACAATTTAATATCAAGCATTTAATGTATTCCACCGATGCTTGTATAACATGTGGGGCCAAGAACAAGGCCTTAGAGAAATTTATGATGTCAACAGCTACTTTTACCAAAACGGACTTATAATTAATTAAAGAATAATATTTACAGAAAACTCTTCTCTGTGAAACCATGTTGGCTGGGTCTTACTTATGATGCCCTTTGATGTCAGTTGTTGGTGTGTCTGGGAGACAGACTAAGCTGTACTCACACTCATCACAGTTTGTCTTTTTTTCAGTACTGGCACACTTGAGTTTTGCTTTGGGGGCCTGGAGGGATGTTTTTTTTTGGTGGAGGAGAGAGAATATATTTTGGTTTGGGAGTTGTTCAGTTGTTTTGTTTTGGTTTTTCTTAATCCTTAAGGATTTCCCCATTGTTCCAAGATTTGTTAAATGTCATTAATAATTCAGTAATTTTCATGAGATCACTTACCATCCTTCCCTGCAAGTTATGCAATGCAGTTGCCTTAAGGTTTAAGCTCTTTTAATAATGCCGTTTAATAATGCAAAAAAATTGAGCTGTTCTGTTGAGAGGAAACTGTGGCATGGGGTGCACTTCACACAGAGATATGCTGTGCAGTTTGTCATTCCTGCTGTATGGAACAGTCTGGTGCTGAGTGTGGCGTGTGAGAATGAAATCATTGCAGTCGTGCACTTAACTCTGTCACTGTCAGGTTGGGGTACATCCCATTAGTTTGTCATTTCTCTCTTGGTAAGGACACCACACCTGTGCCAGGGCAGCACACTTTCCTTGGAGTGACATTACCTATAAATCAAATGTTCCCCTGTGCCACTGCAGGTATTTGGGAGCAGAGCCATGGCCTGGGACCAGCTTCTGGAGCAGTCTGGTCCTAGGTGCTTGCTCGGTGACTTTCCTGGCAAGTGGAAGGTTAATGTCATCCTGGGATGGTGTGGGACTGATGCTGGTAATGAAACCAGCACTAAGCATGACATTATTTCTTCAAGTGTTGCTTGGCTCTGAAAGCCAGCTGCCTTCAAAATTAAGTAGGTCAATCTTCTCATTAAAATATAGTGGAATGAGAGTGAGATTGGAGGGGCGGTGGCTATATTGGACAGCTCTGCTGAGACATTAATTAGCACAGTGTCCTCTTTTATGCATGCTGTATTGGGTCCAAAAACCCATCTGAGTTACGCTCAAAAGTCTTCTAAATTGGAGGCTTCTGTTTTCAAAAAGTGCAGTTTTTTTCAGAAGCAAGCCTCTGTCTTTCTTCAGAGCAGGTAACAAAATCCAGGTAGTTATTCAGACACTGGACGGTAGAATGACCAGAACCAGAGATATGGTCCAGTGATTCCTGGGGGGGCAGACCCAAATTAAAGCTTAGGAAAATCACAGCCAGTGCTGTCAGCTTTTTTCCAGTTCTTCCCCATGGCCAAGGAGCCTCTTGGCCCTCTGTGCCCCTGCAGCATGGGCTGGTCCCTCACCTGCCCTTGGCCACAGCCCAGGCATTGCCCTGGCAGACAGAGCTGCTCCGGGCCAGGACGGGTGGCACCCGTGGTGCCAGGGGATGGGGGCCAGGACGGGTGGCACCCGTGGTGCCAGGGGATGGTGGCCAGGACGGGTGGCACCCGTGGTGCCAGGGGGTGGTGGCCAGGATGGGTGGCACCCGTGGTGCCAGGGGATGGTGGCCAGGACGGGTGGCACCCGTGGTGCTGTTTTTGTGGGCGGCTCCTTCATCCCACGGGAGCAGCCTGTGCAGCAGTAAGGGCTGCAGGAAGGAGGAGGTCTCATATGCAGGGGAAGGATGTGAATGGAAGACAGACTTTGCCTGATTTAGGTGCTTGGTAAAGAGGTAAACCTCAAAGAAGACTTTTCCACTCATGGAATCACGGAACATTTTGGGTTGGAAGGTTTAAATGTCAACTTTAAATGACAATTTTATATGTCAACCAGGCCAAGGCCCTGCCATGAGCAAGACTGTCTTCTACAAGATCAGGTTGCTCAGAACCCCATCCAAACTGATCTTGAGTGCTTCCAAGGATGGGATGTTGCATACAGGTAAAGACAGTACTTTAAAAAAACCTTATAAAATATATTTTAGGCCCTACTAGTCTAGCTAAGCTAGCAGTTAGCTTATAACTTCCCATATAAAAAATCGTAAGAATGAAAGCAGTTAGTACAACAAACTATTCTAGCAAGAAAACTGTTTGCACCTGTAATAAACAAGAAATCTGTCCCATAAAAATAAAAAATATGTGAACTAACCAAAAATAGAGAGATTTTACAAACATACACCATAGTAATTTACCAACCAAAAAAAAAATCAGTCTATTGTTAATCAATTAAGTCTAACATGATACCTTCTAATATTTCCTATAAAAATATAAGCTCTGTAAATAGAGAATGGGCTTTTTCTGCATGAAGAAACTGGATCCCATCTGTTTTACTGCAACACGGGGACACTCACCACCTCTCTGGGCAGCCTGTATGTTTGTCTGGCCACACTCATTGTGAAAAACTTCCTTACATCTAATCTAAATTGACTCTCCTTCAGTTTAAACCATTGCTCCTTGTTTTATTGCACCAGGCCCTACTAAATAGTCCATCCCCATCAATCTTGTAGGCACTGGAGGGGCCCTGAGCTCTCCCTGGATCCTTCTCTTCCTCAGACTGAGCACCCCCAGCTCTCCCAGCCTGGCTCCAGAGCAGAGGGGCTCAGCCCTGGAGTGGCTCTGTGGCCTCCTCTGGTCTCACCCCAGCAGCTCCAGGTCCTTCCTGTGCTGGGAACCTCAGAGCTAAATATCTTTAATCTGATTTTGCTGCAGCTGCAACTGGAATTTCCAAAAACATGTGACAAGGCCCTGGATCTCTTTAAAAAGCAAGACTGCCATGCATTAAACAGAATGGTTGTCTTGTTAGAGGCTAGAGGAAGCATTTGGAGAAGATATTTGGCATTTTCAGGGGAGTGAGGACACTGGGGGAATCCTGCAGGGATCCACATTAACACTGGACTGTTCAAAAACTTTCCCTCATGACACAGGAAGTAAATGGGGAGGGACTAAAGTCAGGTTTGAGGATTACATGGAGCAGTAAAAAATAAAAGGTAATCATGAAGAAGTGCTAAAGCGTCTTAGAATACTGAGTGACTGGGAGATGAAACAGCAGATGAAATTCAGCATTATAAAATGAAAGGGCCTGAATAACATCTATATATTGCCCTTGCAGCCCCTCCAAGATGGTTTTCATTGGTGATCAAAATGGGGATATCCTGAAAGCCTACAGGATTACTTCATAACTTCTTACCGCTGAACTCATTCCTCATCAAAACATCTTACCATGCTACACTGTTACATTTGCTCAATTATCCAATCACAAAAAAAACCCAAATAGAATTAAATGTAGAAGTAATTCTAATTAAGTAGCTTAAAATATATAAAAATGAATACACTCAAAATATTGACAATATAATTGGGTTAAAATGAGGAATAATCTGGTTTTGATAATAATGTACAAGTTAAAATTACCGTGGGGTATGGAGTGCAAGGACTTTTATACCCCTGCCACCTCACGTAAAAGGTCATCAAGTTACAATTCTCCTTTTTATGCTGTAAGTCATCACCATCTCCTCCCATTTTTGATTTGTTACACTGGTATCTCCACCCTCATCACCTTCATCACGCATGCTCCATCATTCTCTTAGGTGGTCGCACCACTCTTTGGTGGTTGTCCGAAGAAGGCTTCTCCTCTTCCTCAGGTGTCCTTTATTTCACCTTTGGATTACACATGCGCACTAAGCTGGTATAGTATAAGCCAAAGCTAACATGATATAAGCCAATATCATGTTCTAACATTAAAGCAATAAATCTCATATAATTAACATTTTCCTGATTTCCACCCAAGTTTTCCCTCTCTTTCAGATAAATTTAGTAATAGTTATCTTTTCACAGAATCACAGAATCACAGAATAATGAGGTTGGAAGAGACCTCTGAGATCATCAAGTCCAACCTATGCCCTAACACCTCAACTAGACTACAGCACCAAGTGCCATGTCCAGTCTTTTTTTAAACACATCCTGAGATGGTGATTCTACCACCTCTCTGGGAAGACAATTCCAGTATTTTATTATTCTTTCAGTGAATTTTTTTTTCCCTAATATCCAATCTGTACTTTCCCTGATGTAGCTTGAGACTGTGTCCTCGTGTTCCGTCACTTGCTGCCCAGTGGAAGAGACCGACCCCCACCTGTCTACAACCTCCCTTCAGGAAGTTGTAGAGACCAATAAGGTCACCTCTAAGCCTCCTCTTCTCCAGGCTAAACAACCCCAGCTCCTTCAAACGTTCCTCACAGGGCTTGTGTTCCAAGCCCCTCACCAGCCTTGTTGCCCTCCTCTGGACACGCTCAAGCCTCTCAACGTCCCTCCTGAACTGAGGGGCCAGAGCTGGACACAGCACTCGAGGTGTGGCCTCACCATTCCTCCTCTGGATGCTCTCCAGTGTCTCAACGTCCCTCCTGAACTGAGGGGCCAGAGCTGGACACAGCACTCGATGGTGTGTGTCCTCACCAGCGCCGAGTACAGGGGCAGAATGCCCTCCCTGCTCCTGCTGGCCACACCATTCCTGATCCTGGCCAGGACTGGCCATTGGCCTTCTTGGCACACTGCTGGCTCATGTTCAGCCGGCTGTCACCAGCACCCCCAGGTCCCTTTCCACCCGAGCACTGTCCAGCCACACCGTCCCCAGCCTGTAACGTTGTAGGGGATTTTTGTGGCCAAAATGTAGAACTCGGCACTTAGGCTTATTAAACTTCATGCTGTTGGACTCTGCCCATCCATTCAACCGATCTAAGTCTCTCTGCAGAGCCATCCTTTCTTCCAGTAGATCAACACAAGCTCCGAGCTTAGTGTCGTCTCCAAATTTACTAATGAAGGACCGATGCCCTCATCCATGTCATCTATAAAAAAATATTAAAAATATTAAAATATTATTTTGCTTCTTCCTGTTCTGAACATCTGAAGGAGAAGGGAGGAAACGGACCCCTCTCCTCGCTTTTTCTTGGCATTACACTTTTTAACTATTTTTTTATTTCCAAATATTAATTACTGTATCAATATTGATTACTGTTTCAATTTTGTCAGCACAAATCACACCTATTTATCACATACACCAAATACCATCTTTCAAAACAGACTCCAGCCACTCTGGCCCTGGCCCCTGCCCCAGAACTGCTGCTGTGCAAAGCACAGGCAAAGCAGGGAGGACACTTCCAGCCCAGTGCACTGGCTCCAGGTGCTGCACCAGCACTTGCCTGCTGCAGGGACAGGTCACATCCCTGGCACAAGTGGCTGGCTCAAAGCTCTGAGGCTGATCTGCACAGCTCCCTCCAGGTAGGGTGGCTGGATCCCTGAGCAGGAGAGGGAGGTTCCATGGCACCACACCCCTGCCAGGCGTGGTGCGCACGAGTGGCTCTCCATCGCAGGGGCTGCCCAGTGCCCTGTGTCCCTGTGTCAGTGCCTTGCCTCGCTGTCCCATGTCCCTGACAGCTCCCTGTCCTATGCCACGGAGGCACAGGCATCGCCCAGGGTTCCCCTCTTCCCGCGCCCCCTTGGCTCTGCCCCTGGCCTGGTGGAGCCCTGAACAGCGGGGCAGGTGGGCTTAGCACTGCACTGAGCACAAACAGGTGGCCCAGGCAGGCTGGCTGGCAAGCACACACTCTCCCCTTTCTCCAGGAACTTTACGGGAACAGTCAGCACAAGCAAACACAAGGAGCAGATCCCAGTGCCAGCGATGCAGCTGGCAAATTACTTTGGCTCTGTCAGAAGCAATGCCAGGGGGAGGGTGTCAAGAGAATGGCAGCAAGAAAGAGGTGGAGGAGTGGCTGGAAACGAAATCCACATTCTGCAGTCTCATCCTGAGAGGACAATCAACCCTGGTCTCCATGTGGGCCAAGCCAGCATGGACTGAAGTTCTACCCCTGACATGGAACAGGCCATGCCAGTCTCTGCAGCAGCCACGGAGATGCTTGGCAGCTGTCAGGCATCAAAAGAGAAGCTGTCAGCACATCCCCCTCAGTTTCATAGTTTCTAGGCTAAACAACTCAGGCTAATTTAGGCTTTCACCATAAGCTGCTTTGCCCAAAACTCCCTCTTAAGGGAATTGTATTAGGTTTCCACAGCGGGGTTTGGATAGAGGGGGGGTTACAGGGATGGCTTCTGTGAGAAGCTTCTAGAAGCTTCCCCCATATCCAGGAGAGCCAAAGCCAGCTGACCCCAAGACAGACCTGCTGTTGCCCAAGACAGAGCCCATCTTCGATGGTGGCAGTGCCTCAGGGATTTAAGAAGGGAAAAACTATGCACAGCATCAGAGTGAGGGTATGTAAGAGCAACAGCCCCGCAGTCCCCCACGTCATGCAGAAGGAATGAGAGGAGGTGCCCCAAGCTCTGGAGCAGGGATTCCCCTGGACCCCACAGGGTGCAGGGGTAGCAGGGACCCACCCACAGCCCAAAAGATCAGACCCACCTGCAGCCACCAGGGTCCATTGGAGAGCAGAGACCCACCTGCAGCCCATGGAGGAGCCCATATGAGAGCAGAGGAAGAGGGTGAGGACCCTCCCTCTGAGAAGGAAGCAGTGGCAGAGACATGCTGTGATAAATTGATCCCATTCCCTGTCCCACTGCACTGCTGAGGGGGAGGAGGAAGAGAACTGGGGAGTGAAGCTAAGCTAGGGAAGACAGGAGGGTTGGTGAGAAGATGGTTTTACGATTTGGTTTTATTTCTCATTGCCCTACCTTGACTTGATTGGTAATAAATTAAAATAATTTCCCAAATCGAGTCTGTTTTGCCCATGACAGTAACTGGTGAGTGAACTCTCCCCATCCTTATCCCAATCCCTGAGTGTATCATTATACTTTCTCTTCCCTGCCCAGCTGAGGGGGAGAGTGATGGGGCAGCTTTGATGGGCACCTGGTATCCAGCCAGGGTCAGCCCAGTGAGCTTTCCAGGCAGTGCCAGGTGAGTTTTCTCCCTCCCTATAGCCCAAGCCCCTAACTGGACACTGAACCCAGAAGAGATCCCAGTACTAACAGGCAGGGAATCGGGCACAGAGCCAGAGCAGGTTCCTTGCAGGCTGTATGTCCATTGCAGAGAGCCACAACAGCCCCTTTTGTATGGCAGCTGCTCACTGCAGAGCAGCCTTTGCCTTGGGCTGCAGTGTTTGCCCAGTGCTCCATTCTCTTGATGAAGAGGGTTAAGTGCCTCACGTCCAGTGCTTTGTGCTTTTATCTATATTGTGCTTTTATTTATATTGAGCAATAACAAATCAACTTCTTTCCCAGGGGTGGGCTTTGATAGAGCTGCTCATCAACTTTGATCAGTAGTGTGTTCACTGACCATGACAGTGCTGAATGCTTTTGCTGTTGATAGACTTGTCAGATCACTTTTCAGCTTCACCAGGCTCTTGGCTTTGGTGGCTTCCCATGCTGTAAATTATCTGGGAAAGGGCTGAATGGTAACACTATTATGAATATATTGACACATAGGAAACTCACATCTCAAACACCATATGCTGTCTAGTTGTCCCATATTAAAAGGGAAAAAAATAAATTGTCAGTTGTGAAAGATGACCGGGATCTGCTGTGTTGCAGATGGTGCAGTGCAGATAGACAGCAAACTGTTATTACTTGTTTCTTACAATAGAAGCTAGGAAGCACCAGAAGAAGTAATTGGGCATCTGGTCTTAATGAAACAGAATAAATTACTTTTCACAATGCACATAATTACACAGCAAAACTCTTGACTTCACAATACCCTGTGATAATAGAAAGTATAAATGTCTGTTCTTGGGCAGTACCGAATTCCCCAGATCCAATTATGCAGCAGATGGTAAAAAGATGCCATCACAAAATATAGAAACAAAGACAAAAGAAGGATCAGGAGTTATTAATGATTAGTGCGTATTAATGATTAGCAGATTGACTTTCCACATTTAATAAAGTTCATGAAGTGTTGATGAAGTGCTGATATCCATAGACTGGGGGCAGGTCTGATCCTGTTCCTTGGCTGAGGACAATAGGGCACTTCCCTGCAGCAGCTTTATAGAAAATGTCCGTGGTTTGCTGTACCTTTGCCCTCCATTATTATTATCCTCACAGGGAATCAGTGTGTTCATTCCCACTTCCATGGGAAAGAAATGGAGGATACAGCAGCTAGCACACAGACATGACGAAGTGAATGGGAATGAACTCTCACAGCAACTTTGGACATTTCCTTTCAGTGAGCATGGAGACAGCTAACGTGAAGCAGCAGCCAGGCAGCCCTGCAGAGAGGACATGGTGGGCAGGCATGGGGCTGCTTGGGAGACGGGGTCTGGTGGTGCAGGGGCAGCTCTGGCATTCACACCCTGCCCAGCCCTCCTCTAGGCCAGGCAGCCACTGTTTCAGGGGCAATGCTGAGCAGGACAAGGCCATCTGAGTCACAGCTGCAGTTGCTGGTGGCTTCCATAGGCACAGCTAGGTCACAACTGGCCATGGGAGGCTGCGGAGCAGGAAAAAAATGAGCAGCCAGAATATGGGGGAAAGAATTTCAGGAGTGTTGTGTCCCAGGAGGGGAACAGTCACAGAGCTCCAGGACCCCCAGACCAGGACTCAGCTACTGCAGGTCACCTCGTGCTTTCATAAATCTGTGAATGCTCACCTCACACCAGTCAGCAGCTAACTAAAGCTTAGATTAGGGACACAAACCCCACGCATCCCTTGTGGGTTTCATTTAATCAATAACAGGTACACGCTACAAAGTATGGGGCAGATTCTGCACAGGCAGAATCAATCCAAACCTTTCCCAGCTGCAGAGGTCAATTCCTGATGTTCTGGGAGTCCTTGCTGGTGTATTCTTCTGGTGGGCAGAGGAAGAGGAAGGTGACAGCAGGGTGATGTGATGCAGGTACAGGAGGCTCCTGCATCATGGGCAGGACATTCTCCTGCTGCCAGCACCACCCCCAGAACCTCCTATTTGCTAGGGGCAGGCTGGGACTTCGGAGCCTGCAGGCCAGGCTACAGATCTTGAGGCTGCTGCTGGATTTCCCCACTGAATTCTAAGTACAAGGCACTGCAAGGCATATAATACAATTTAGATGCATTAGTTCCTGATTTGTGATTGCAAATTGAATTTTGCCTGGCCAAAATCCCAAATACTCAAATGATAATTAAATGTGTGTGGAGAATTTGCACTCTCAGTATTTATTATTTATAGACTGAACTCACAAATGCAAATGCCATCACCGGCTCCCAAAGCACATCATGCAGCCTGTGCACAGTCACTGAATTCCCAGGATTGTCCTAAGTGGTGCAGTATGTCCTTTCCCATGTCCAGCACTGATCTGGAAGGTGTGTGAAGGCTGGGAATGACAACCAGCCAACAGTGATGCCTTGGGTGATCAGACACAAAATTCCCCAACCACAGCATAATTCTCACCCTGCACAAGCGATAGGGCTGTACCCTGGAGCACAGGGAAAGGACATAGAGCCTGAACCACTTTTTAAATAGTTTGAGGGAAGGATGCAAAATAAACGGTCCCACAGTGCTAATGGCCACCTGTTTCTGCTATCAAAAAATGGCATTGCTCATCGATACCTAACACTGACAGCACTGAGCTTTTCAAATAACGTGTCTGAGCACTCCTGCGCAGGCCAGAGCAGTGCTGGGCAAGCCAGGGATCCTTGCCTGGTGGCAAAGACAGGCTATGGAGAAGTCAGCATTAACACCACAGCTAGCTCTGCAATAACAAAGTGCTTCTCACAGCAACCAAGTGAGAAGGGACCTTGCAGAGAAGACATATGTGGCAAACTGTTCCTGTAAAACCATGTGCAGTCACAGTTTTACAGTTGCCAGCTCTACCCTTGGCTTTCCTGAAGTTCCTTCCCCATAATGCAGACAGAGGGAGAAGAAGCTTTGAAACAGGACTCTGCTGGGAAAGCAATATCGGGCTCACCCTCCTCCTCACCACTGTGGACTGCCGCAGCAACGAAGGTCAGCAGTGGAAAGAGGCAGTCCTGATCTGCCAAGAGCATCTGAAAAGCAGCATTGAACAACTCAGAGAGGACCATTTTGATCACCTCACCTGCCATGCAGCTGCAGTTAACGTAAATTCTGACAAGCTTCAGTTTTCACTTAGCTGGAATTTGCCTTCTGCACACAGGCACTGCAGATTAAATCCTTCACATGGAACATCACTACCCGGGTCTTCCACAGCTCTCCCCAAAGCACACACCAATTCTCCTGTAACTAGGAAAGGCCTTTTCAAGTGACCAGGTGAAGACTTCTAGGGGCCCTAGGGCACGGAACAACGGATGTCTGTGCCCACGTCTGCACACATGCCCACACTGATGTACTTCTGCTGAGGGCTGATCTCATCCAGGGCATGGTCTAAGCTGCCATGGGGTCCAGCTATGCTACATAGCAGGACAACATAGGCTGCAGCCAAGGATATCAGCTGGACAGAGAGGAGCCTCAGCAGTTCCCAAGTCTGCCCAAAACCACAGCTAGGCTGAGGCACCTTAGCAGCCCTTGGAACCATAAATTCCATCTTGGCTTGACTCCTCCTTCCAGTCTGCACTGCTCACAGAAAGTAGTAGGTTACTGCTGTAAGGTAATGGAGGATGATTTGGGTTCATTTCCTTATTTCTCTACTGCTTCATTAGGCACACCCAGTGCTGCCTTTCCTGGGGATGGGGCAGACCCCATGTCTGTGCCTTCAGGCACACGTGGAGGAGCACGCCGGAGGGTCAGAGCACCCCCAGGTGCAGAGGAGCTGTGGGAGTGTGCCGGGGGCACCAGCCCGAATGTCGGCACCTGTCGGCCCAGCAGTCGCGACACCGGTGCTGCTCGCTGCTCCACGCGTGCCGGCGGCGCAGGGCCCAGGACACGTGTGTTGTGTGCCCGCGTGTGGAGTCTCCCGTGCCGGGGGTTACCGGCGGTACAGCACGGAAAGAGCTGGCACTGGGGGCTGCTGGCGGTGCAGCACGGGGAGAGCGGACGCTCGGGGCTGCAGCCCGCGGCGGGGCGTTGGGGGTTACCGGAGAACGATACCGGGAGGGGCGCTGGTGGTTCCGGGGCTCCGCTAACAGGGTGGGGGCGGTACCGGCGGTGTCGGGGTACGGCTCGGGGGCTGGGGGCGGTGCCGGCCGCTCCGGGGCACGGCTGAGAGGCGGCGCCGGAGCCGCCGCGGTGCCGGAGCCGCTGCGGTGCCGCTGGGGGCGGGCCGGGCCCGGCGGCCGTTCCGCCCCCCCGCGCTGCGGCCGGGGCTCGGCCCCGCTCCGTCCCGCGGTGCAGGGAGCCGGGCCGGTGCCAGGGCCGCGCCCGGCCGGGCCGCAGCCCCCGCCGCCATGGCCCGAGTCTCGGCGATGATCAGCCCGGTCCTGGTGCTCTTCGGCTGCGACCTGTGTTTCGTGCGAGCCAGTAAGTGCGGCCGGGCCGGGAGGGCGGCGGGGCTGCGCGTCCCGCGGGCGGGACACCCTGCCGGGCGGGGATACCACCCTGCCGGGCGCCCGTCCCTGCTGGGGTTTGCCGTCCTCGCCAGACACCCCCGCCGGCCTCACTGCATTCCCGGCGTGGCCTTTGCCGCGGTCCCCGAGGACTCCTCGGGCACCTCTGGGGCGCCGCGGCCTCCGAGTCCCCTGTGCCTTCGTCCCCTCCCCGGGGCACGGCTGCTGCCGCGCTCGCTGCCCTTCCCGGGGCTCACAGGACTCCCGCCGCGGTGGGCACGGGCGCTCTGCCCCGAGGGAGCTCCTGCCCCGGCACGGACACCCAGGGCTGCGGCGGGCTGGGGCCGGCCGGGTGACGGGGATCCTGTCCCTTCCTGCCGGTGTGTGCTGGAACATCGAGCTCAGCGCACCCGAGGTACCGCTGTCCTTGTGTCCTCTGACTCGCCGGGCTGGCCCTCTGTCAGCAGCCGCTTCTTGCTGTCTGTTTGCCCCTCGACAGGTCATTGAGATATCAAATCGAATTGCGAGTACCGGACGTGTTCTGCCACATTCTGCCGTGTTGCAAAACACGTACTGACGGATTCAGGAAGAGATGCAGTCAGAGGTGTTAAAAAGGGGCCACTTATTTTTAGATGTGCAGTCTGGTGCTTACTCCCTGCTGCAGCAGTAAGTTGGGCAAACATCTGGGTGCCCTTGAGCAGCAGCCCCAAGGGCATGGGCCGGGGGGCAGGGGTGGCCCACTCTCTGGATCACAGCAGGATGGCGAGGGCGCCGGTGGAGACATGCCCCGTCCCTCATCCCTCTGCAACATCACATGTGCCAGCATCCCTCGTGAAGGGTATCTGCTCAGCCCCTTTGCTGACCCATGGAGCTGGGATGCACGGCATATCTGGTCCCATGTCCAGCTGCCCACCAGCTATCCCTCCCACTGGCCACCACCCATCCCTCCTACTGCTCATCAGTCATCCCTCCCACTGCCCTCTGGCCGTCCCTTCAACTGCCCACTGGCCATCCCTCCCAGTGTCCAGCCACAGGCTGCAGTGCTGCTAGCTCCTGTACACAGCCCAGCTCTCCCCACCCCTCAATCAGGCCCAAACAGAGCAGGCTGCTGTACAGACAGCACAAAACCTGTGCCAGGCCTTAAGTTAGTGACTGTGCTTTCTGTGGGGGACCCCTTTTGTAATATGGCTTTAATAAAAAGTGAAGCTGGATCATTTATAAGTGATGTAGAATTATTAGCAGATAATGCATTGAGCTAAACAGTGGCACACTTTTCTCAGAGAGCCCAGCAGCATCTTGATTTTATAGCCAGAATGCGTTTGCTTCAGAGAGCATGCTTTTTGGAGACCTTGCATTTACAGACCTTTATGGCAATAGCTTTGGCACAAAGCTGCTCTGATCTCAGCTGCAGAGCAAGCTGAACAGTATTAGATGCAATATGGGGATTATACACAAGGCTTTGTCCTTTGGAGGTCTTGTAACAACTTGAGGTCTCATCTTGAATTTCACAGAATCCTGGAATGGTGTGATTTGGAAGGGACCTTAAAGCCCATCTCATTCCACCCCCTTGGTATGGGCAATGACACCTTCCACTACACCAAGGTGCTCCAAGCCCCATCCAACCTGGCCTTGAGCACTTTCAGGGATCCAGGGGCTGCCACGGCTTCTCTGGACAACCCGTGCTAGGACCTCTCCACCCTCACAGGGAACAATTTCTTTCCAATATCCCATCTAACCCTGGCCTCTGTCAGTGAAAAGCCATCTCCTTCTTGTCCTGTCACTTTGTCCGAAGTCCCTCTCTAGTTCTCTTGGAGCCCTTTTAGGCACTGCAAAAAGGCTCCAATGTCTTACCAGAGCATTCTCTACAGGGTGAAAAAACCTCAGTTCTCCCAGCCTCTCTCCAGAGCAGAGGTGATTTGGATTAGACATTGCTCTGTGTATCTAGGGTGAATTTCCCACGTTTTGACTTCTGAGGCTTCTTGTCTTGTCTCTTCCTGACGAGTGTGCAAATCCCGTATGCTCAGAAGTGTATTTTCTGCAGTTCATTCAGCATCAAACTGATCGAGGCACACTGGTTGTAATGCAGAACTATAGCCTGGACACCAGGTCTCCTGTCACACAGGCCCAGGGCTGCTGGCCTGGAGTGTGCACCAAGTGTGCTCAGGGTGTGTGGGGTGTGGTGCACTGAGAAGCCGTGTACGTTGGGGCTCTGCTGTGCCCCCATGTCCTCTCACCCTTCTGCTGCTGGTGAGTGACAGTCCCTGCACAGGGCCTGTGCAAGCTCTGGTTAAATACAGCTGGAGCACTTGTCAGACGTGTGTGGACTCAGCAGCATAGCTTGTGAATTGGTGCAGTGCCTTTGTTCTCAAATCATCAAGTGACTCAGTCCCAGGGCAGTGTCTCAGCAGCCCCAGCCTGAAAACCTCAGCTGGGACAGTCTGGCTGCCTCACAGAAGCCTAGAAAATTCTTGAGCAGAGCTGGACAGCTGTTACAAACTCCATCCACAAACTCCTGTGTCACAGAGATGTCTGACCCCATCTTTAATGTCCTCATGTACACTTAGAGGTTGGTAGTCAAACTGCCCCCATCACACATATTCAGGACTTTAAAAATTCTGTTAGATGAAAAATTCGCCCTAATTCCACCCCACCCCCCCCACACCCCCCCCTGCCTAATTAATTACTGTGGATGTATCCTGTGAAGCACCATGTCCTGTTCTTGTCCTGAGGCCAGCTGGCAGGGTCTGGTCATATCCGTGGTATTAAACTCACGAGTTCCAAAGAGGGAGGCACATCACTGCTACTTGTGAATGGTTTTCTGGCTTGTCCTAGCTTCCAAGCCATGCCCAAGAGTGGCTGGTGCCACATACTGGCTGGTGCAGACCAAATCAGATCTTGGACCAATCTCCACCACTGGATTCTTGGGCTGTTTTGACCCCATTATGTCTGCTAGCACAAACCTAGCTAGCAACCTAACTAGTGGTAACCTAGGACAACTGTTGTTATGCTTGAAGAGAAGCAGAAACGTGCAGCCTCCCATAGAGCCAGCTTTGGAAATGCCTGTGTCTGGGACAGCCCAGGCAGGGGGCAGTTGTTTGCTGGCTGACAGGGTGCTGCCTGAGCTCGGCTGTGGGCTGAGCAGCTGACCTGACCCCAGCCATGGCTGGGGCCAAAAACCAGACAATGATGGAAAATGGCCCAGTGGGAAAGAACCTGGAGGTGCTGGTTGACAGCAGTTAAACATGATCTGGCCAAGAAAGCCAAGAGCATCCTGGCTTGTGTCAGCAATAGTGTGGCAGCAGGAGCAGGGCAGTGATTTTCCTCCTCTACTGGACACTGCTGAGGCACCCCAAATCCTGGCCACTCACAGCAAGAAAGACCTTGAGGGGCTGGAGCGTGTCCAGGGAAGGGAACAGAGCTGGGGAAGGGACTGAAGCACAAGTCTCGTGGGTGGCTGAGGAAGCTGGGGGAATTTAAACTGGATAAAAGGAAGCTCAAGGGGGGACCTTCTCACTCTCTGCAACTCCTTGACAGGATGGTAGAACCGGGGGGGTTCAGGCTGTACTTCCAGAGGACAGCGACAGGACACGGGGCAATGGCCTCAAGCTGTGCCAGGGCAGGTTCAGGCTGGATATTGGGAACAATTCCTTCACTGAAAGAGTGGTTAAGCATTTTACAAGCTTCCCAGGACAGTGATGGATTCATCACCCCTGGAAGTGTTCAAGAAATGACTGGACGTGACACTTTGCAATATGGTTTGGTGGGCATGGGGTTATCCAGTCAAAGGTTGGAGTTGATGATCTTGGAGGTCTTTTCCAACCACAATGATTCTATAATTTAATCTACAGGAAGCTCAGGTCCTGTGCCAACAGAGTACATACAGCCAGGCAATGGACAACGCTGGGTCTGTGGCTTTGTTCAGCCTGTTCTGCTGTTGCCTTGTAGGCAAGCAGATTGTGCATGCAGACACGGCTTAGAGATTCCCTCCGTCTCATAGGTTAGTGATGAAACGGATCCCCACAGGCAAAACTCTACACAGACACACTTTTTGTGGAATAAAGAATGTTTGAGTGTATCTTTGAATCCTTTCCAGTTTTCCAGACTCCTTTTCTGAAGGAGAAAATCAGAACCCTGTGGTGTCCTTGTCTCTGGCAACCCTCTCTTCTGGTGGTGTGTCTAACTTCTGGAGACACACTCTGTCCCAGGTTCTCTCTTAGAACATGTTTTCTGGGCTCTCCTCTCTCTTTTAATTGCCCCGGCAGACCACAACCTTGAATTTCTCAGAGTGGGAACCAAGCCTTCCTCTGGTTTGATCCAAAGCTGGGTATATTCAGATGTGAATAAATGCACTTAAACAACTGGCCTGTAAAAATCACCTTTTTTGCAATCACTCTATCTGGGGTTGTTGCCGGTGTCACAGTTGTCCTTTGTCTTGTTCTCAGGTGTCCCCTGGAACTCTTTTTCTATATAAATCACAGCACTGACCCTGTAGCCCTAGCTGTTGTGCAGGCAGCTTGTAGAAGGGCACTGACTTATATGTGGGGAGTGGGAACACAGAAACAGCAGCTTCACTGTCTTTCATGTGCTCCTGTGTCTAACTTCCAGACAAAACTTGGCTTTGTGAGTAGGACTGTGTGGGATCCTGTTGTGCTCTCAGTGCTGTGAAGTCTCAAAGTGGCAATGGTGCAGACCACGGGTCAGTCAGGTCGGCTTGCCATAGAACAGCAATGGCTAAGCATTGCTGCCAGCTTTGCAGCTAATGGCACTGCACTGCTGGTGATGCCTAAGATTATTCAGGTTTTGTATTTTTCATGTATTTGTGGCTGTGTAGATTGTTAATGCATGGTAGTAGCTTCTAGTACTTTTCCTATCTTTCTTCCCCACATTTAAGAACGATAAGCTAACCTTATAAATACATTCCTGAAAATATTGTTTAGTCTTTTTCCAAGAAGAGAGAAGCTACAAGGATGTTGTGTTTTTCAACCAGAATCTGGACCAGGCATAACAAAAGTGGGGCAAGAGAAACTTCTGAACTGCTTCCAGTGGGGCAGGACCCCAGGAATTACTACCTAACCAACTAACCTTTTAATTGGACAGTATATGATAAGTATACTAATTGACTAACCTTATAAAAATTGTAGCATTACTATACCACATGCGATTTTCACCACATTGTGTGCCTGAAAGCCTTCAAGTAAAGGTTTGCTTATATATTCACTCCTAATGTTGTTGGGAAGATCTATTTTCCAGGCATTACTGGGACAGCCAGCTCTGTCTTTGGCATTGGCCTTCTCCCATGCCCTGGAGCAAGGAGTAATTCCAGGCAGAGGAGATGCCCAGATTGAGTGTAGAGTGTGTTTATTCCAAGGTGCCCCATTTTTCTGTCACAATGAATATATCATCACTGTGTCTGGGCTGCTTCCTACGCGGTTCTGGGTGGTGTGCCAGGCATTTGTGACATGCCCATCCACGGGGCAGCCCCAGAGCTCTGCATCTGCACACTCCTCATGCACAGAGTGAGCAGCTGCCTGGCAGCCCAGGAAGCACCGTGCTGTGCATGTGCTGCTGCTGGCAGGGCTCAGGCTTCCCCATCTGCTGTGCCATTCGTCTCCTGGGGGTGGGTTTACCAAGGAAGGTGCTCTCTGTAGCCCTAGCCAACGTGCTGCCATTGGCAGGTGTTGGAGAGGCCCCATGGTGATGTGCAGGGCTGAGCGCCTGTTCTGAGACATCTTCTTTTGCCTTTTTCCTGTGCCTCGCCACGGTCCATGCCTGGCTCACCCAGACAGGCCACCGTCCCCTGTCAACGTGACTGTGACGCAGCTGAAGGCAAACTCTGCCACAGTCTCCTGGGACGTACCAGAAGGAGATGTGGTCATCGGCTATGCCATCCTACAGCAGGTATCCAGGATCTGTCCCCAGGGGACTGGGGACACTGATTACCAGCATGCTTCTATGTCAGTCCTTCTGCCACACTCTGGGGCTCCTCTGGCATCTGCCCGAGGACATCTCTGCTGCTGAGCAGTCCTTGCCAGGGTGTCCCCTGTGACCCATCCATCCTGGTGGGAGGCAGAAGACTGTGGGCTGCATTGGGTATAGTCCCTCCAATGGTTTTCCTGGGATTTCTCTAGGTAAGGATGGTGCTTCGGCCATGACATAACCTTCTTTGCTTGCCTTGCTCCACCTGTGCAGCCCTGGGTGATGGTGGCTTCTCCAGGGAGATGCCTGGCTCTCAGGCTGTGCAGGCATGCTGAATAGGCAGTGCTGGCCAGTCTGGCCCTGGGGTGGATGGTTGCCTGGGAAGGGAGGAGTGAGGGCATAGCCCTGCAGCCGGGGCCTGTGCCTGGTGCAGCTGACAGCAGCCTCCCGGGGGTGACAGCTCTTCCCTCTGGCAGAGGCAGGACGGGCAGATGCAGCGCTTCATCCGGGAGGTGAACACCACCAACCGTGCCTGTGTGCTGTGGGACTTGGCAGAGGATGCTGACTACATCATCCAGGTGCAGAGCATTGGCCTGTATGGGGAGAGCCAGGCTAGCAAGCGTGTCCACTTTCGCACCCTGAAGGAGACCGACCGCCTGCCTTCCAACAGCTCCAACCAAGGTGAGGCACCTCCTTCCAGCATGACCAGGTGCTGCTGTTGGAGCCACACCTGGAGGCCTGTACAGCAGATAGGCAGGGATTCCGCAACCAGTGAGGAAGGTGCTGCACTGAGCAGCAGGCTGCTGGGGACATGCAGGGTTGTACAGGCTGCTGTTGTGTCCACTATGTGTCCATGATAATGTCCCCAGGCCGTGGTTTGCAGCCCTCCTATCTCAGATCTTGGCACCTATTCAGCTAGGCAGACTGGCCAGGATAGCTGCTGGGGCCTGCCCAGCTGCTGCCTGTAGGAAGCCAGTACTGAACAGAGACTCAGATCTCCCAGTCTGCAGGCTACCCAAGGACAAATGACAGAGCGCCATGGTCTCCTTTGCTACTGAAGTCTGTGTTGCCTTGGGGTTGCCTCCATGCTGGTCCATGAGAGAGAATCAGGAATCCAAGAGAGATGATGCCCCATAGAGGGCACGGCAGTCTGTCTCCAGCTAACTAACCCTGAGAGGGGTCCTGAGTATGGCAGGGCAAGCAGATAGCTGCCTTTCCTCGGAACTTCTGTGTTAAACTGACCTGACCTGACCTGCCCTGCCCTGGTTGCTGTGCAGAGAGAGACCTTAGTGATTACTGGCATGCATTGTGCAGTCCCTACATGAACCTAAACAAGCCCTTGGAATCCCTGACTACCTTTGTAGCAAGGATGGTTTATCTGACACAGGAAGGCCACCAGATGCATGTCTTCTCCCCAGACAGGATGTCATCCCACACCCTTCCTTGTTCGGGGGAGGTGGGCTTCTCTGCTTTGGGGTTTCTCAAATCCCACTACGGTGGGAGGGTATCTGCTGCCAGCCCTGCTTGTGGTCTCTTCTCTGCAGGTGACATCACCATGGAAGGGCTGGACAAAGACCGGCAGCTGCAGACAGGCGAGATTATTATCATTGTGGCTGTGCTGCTCATGTGGGCAGGTGAGTGCCACAAGCAGTGTTGTGGCGGGCTGAGGCAAAGTTACAATCCATGGTTCACAAAGAGGATGTGGCTCAAAAGAGTGCAGAGGTACACTGCTGAGGGTCTGGCACCCTTCCTCATCAGCCCCTTGTCTCTGTAGGTGCTGAAGCCAGTGGGGTAAAAGGAGCAACCACAGCCACTGCTCAGCAGTAGTGGCCTGGAGTATGTTGAAGAGCAGGAGACAGAATGGGACCTGGAATTACGGGGTGGGAGCATCCCAGCTGACAGTGATGATTGAGTTGCTTGGGCTTTAGATGTCGTGACTGATAACACTACTGCACTAGCTGGTACAGGCTGTGCCTCAGTCTACTAAAGCTGCAAAGTGGATGGTTTGCTCCTGTATAGCACAGTGAAAGCCAGTGCAGGCAGCAGGCTGCCCTGGGAGCATGGGAGCCTAGGAGGTAAGTCAGCTCCTGACTGGTCACATACAGCTGCTGTGAATGGGAAGTCATTGATCCCCTGCTCCCTTCCCAGTCAATGTGGATTTTGTGGTGGCATCTTGCAGAAATTTCTCATTGCCCTGGCCTTGACACTTTCCTAGGGCAGTGGGAAAAAAAATACAAGATGACTGCTGGTAGTTTACACCTGGCACAGGTTGATGTGTCAGGATGCCAGCTGGGAGGAGTCAGGCCCGGTCTGTGTGTGCCTGTGTGTTATCACACACACACTGGGGGTTGAGTGAGTCTGGCATGGTCACCCCTGGGGGCATTGCTCCAGACTCCTGTGCCTAAGGTTGCCAGGTGTGGGACATGCTGCATGGGGTGGATGCTGTGAAAGCATTACAGAGGGACTGACCCCACAGCCAGTTTGCACAGACAAAGGCTGGCTTTTGTGAGGGTCACAAGCACCGGCTCAGTAACTTTAGTCCCTTGCTGGAGGCACTCCAAAACCCACACAGCTGCCCACTTACCTCACTGTCCCTGTTTGAGTGCCTCAGCATCTGCCTTTGGTGAGTGCTGAGCACCTCATGGGCGGCCCAATGGCCTTAGCCACATCCATGCCCATCTGCCCAAGGAGACTGGCCTGGCAACACATGCAGAGGTACCTGGGGTGGTGCAGACTGATGCAGGTGGGGATGTGGGTTTGCAGCACTCCAAGGAGTCCTAGGCACAACTGCCCTGCAGCTGGGATGCTGTGGGAAGGGCAGACAGGCAGCCACTGTGAGGGAGTCCTTCATGCAGTGTGTCTTTGGGCAGCGGTGATCGCCCTGTTCTGCAGACAGTACGATATCATCAAGGATAATGACTCCAACAACAACAAGGAGAAGACAAAGCCCTCCTCAGAGCACAGCACGCCAGAGCGACCGAGTGGAGGGCTGCTGCGGAGCAAGGTGAGTGGGGAGGGCTGGCTGCAGGGGTGGCACGTGGCGTCTGCGGGGCTCGCAGCCTGCACAGAGTCTGGCTCTCTCCAGAAATGGAAACACCCCGGCTTGTGCTCTCACCCCAAAGACTGAGGAGTTTTAGGGTTCAGTGAGCCCTGGTCTCTGGGGCAGTGTGTGTACTCCATGGGTGATTGCAGGAGAAACATTGGAAGAGATGACAAGGTGTAACAGCTGGGATAGCTCTTGCACTGCAGGGTGTACCTGACCTCTGTAACAGAGCCTTCATCACACCCCTCCAAGGCTGCACCTCTCCTGCACAGATGGACACATGGACATGCTAGGCAGCTGTTCTCATGGTTCCTGCACTGGTCTGTCACTGCTCCCTTTCTGCCTTCACTGCAGCTGGCTCTGAGTCATCACCACATAAGTCATTCCAGAGCCCCTTCCTCACCCTGATGGAAGTGCTGTGCCAGGCTGTGGATGGGGAGGGAGCAGTACCTTTGTCTGGCTGTTCCCTCAGCACCTGACATTTCTCCCTTTGTTACCTGCCAAAGACAGTGATTTATAGCCCCTATGCTCTAATGGGACCATATGTTAGGATTTTGCTTGTGTTTCATCTGCTGCCTCTGTCAAGGGTGGGAACTCCCCTCACTGTGTTCGCTGACTGCCCCACTGATTCCACGTCTTGGTTTCCAGCAGATGTCAGGAGCAGAAACTTCCTGTTTGGACTTCAAGTCCCCAGTTCCCCTCCTCCAGATTTTTCAGCTTGCTGATTACCCCTTGCCAGGAGGTCTCTCCTCTTGGATCCCTACTCCAAACTGACCCTGCTCTGCTGAGGTCTGCTGGTCTTGATGCCTGCTGCAGGCTGAGGGGCTCTGACATCAGGTCTGATCCCAGGGGTGCAGCAAAGCAGGCTCTTAAAGCAGATTTTTCTCTCATAGAAGAAATCTCCCTCAGTCAACATCATTGAGGTGTAAGTGCAACACCAGCTCTGCCGTCTGGGATCTTGGGTGTCCTGCCAGAGCCACAGCAGGCCTTGGAAGAAGAGGCAGCACCAGGCGTGCCGCCTGGAACTCAGCATGCGACGATCCACGTACCAGAACTCCCACTTTCCTGAGGGCACCTGCCTGAGGACGTGCACGGAGCCAGCTCCCGAGCCCTGCATGCAGAGCGTGGCCCTGCCCATCCCTCACCCGGCCCTCCTCCCCTCCCAGGGGAAGCATGACCTTGAGGATGGGTGGGGGGCCACACCAGCGGCTGGGGTGGGAGGGTGCCAAGGGGAGCCGATGGGCCGAGGCACTGGCCTGAGGGGAGGCCATGTCGCTGTGCACCGCCTTGGCCAAGGCCCGGGGTGCACCTGAGGCACTGGATGCCTGCCTGGCATCAGGGGCAGACCTTGCTCTCAGCTGCCCGTTTGGCCTTGGGGGTGTTTGCAGAGAGCGGGAGCTGCTCCCCTCCGCGCCCCGGGGCTGCAGGAGCAGGGCGGTGCAGGCGCTGCCCCAGCACTGCCAGGAGAGCTGTGGCCTGTAGGACGGTTTGTCTGTGGGGCTGGGCCCAGCCAGCACCGGGGATGAGTGGATTGCTGCTGGGCTCCACTGTACCGTGTCATGGCTGTGCAGGGCCTTCAAATTCTCTGTCTACTGCAGAGGACGAAGACACAGGGGACGATGAAGGGCTAGTGCTGTCACAGTGCCTGGCCAGCCCACAGAGCCTGCAGCGGGGCAGGGAGCGCTGGTGGACAAGCCTTGCCGGGCTGGGGGAGCGGCAGTGCCAGGGCACAGCTGTGGCTGTGCTGTGTCCCCAGAAGGGCTCAGTGCTGGCACATTCGGGCTGTTTGAGGGGAGCTGCCAGGAACTTCCTGAGCAACATGGTGCCTGTGCTGCCTGGAGGAGACAATGTGGTGAGGCTTGCAAGGTCTCAGTTGGAGGGAATGGGGTGAAACAAGGAGGCTCCCTGCTGCCCTGGCTGCTGCTCTCCCTCCATGCTCTGCTCTGCAGCCTGCCACAGACAGACTCTGCAGCCCTGGACTCAAGCATCACAGGATCCAGTGTCTTCCAGGAATAAATCTCCCAGTAAAAGCACTTTCAGGACTTTTCCTTCCAGGTGCTGCTCAGCTCCTGCTGCAGGACTAGGCGGGGAAGGGACAGGATAAGCAACTCCTGTGGCAGGGTCTTTTCAATAAAAGCATCCTGGCTCAAAGGCAGCATCAGAGCTTCAGGTCTCTGTGTGTGTCCATGCATGCATGCATGCACAAGTTCTTGAATGCACGTGTCCTGGCCCGTAGGAGATCTGTTCCTGCATGCGTGCAAGAGCTGGAGGTCCTCCATAGTCACCTTGCACCCCTCTGGTCCTCAAGGGAGAGCTGCTGCTGCTGCCGGTTGGGCCCTGTGGTGCTGCTGGAGCAGCTGCAGGCTGTCCTACTGAGGGTGATGTGGCTGCTGCTCTGCAGAGAGCAGACACATCCCAGCAACGGAGCCGAGAAGGGGGACGGGGTCTGACCCTGACAGGCTGCTGGCCAAGAGGGGCCAGGGCTGCTCCCTGCTCGGGTGAGGAGAGGGGTATCTGAGGAGCAACAGCACCATGGCAATGGGATGCAGCTGCTGCTGGGCTGCGACCTGGGCTGCAGGGAGCATGGCCACAGCCCCAGAGACACAAACACCTTGTTTTGCCTGCTAGCTCTTTTTAAGGAAGTACATTAGAAAAACCAGGGCTCTCAGGGAAATGCAGTTTTAAGAATGTTCTAGTGCCCTGGAAAATGTTTAGAAGTTCTGTCTTGGAAAGTCATAGCAGACATGCCTGCTATCATGAGATTTTTAGCCAGGCTAGAGGCACACACAAAGAATCAAAAAGGATCAGACTGTGTAGCAGAGGTGAGGAACTAGGGCAGGCACAAAAAAAAAAAAAAAAAAAAAAGTCAAAATGCAGAGGTTTTGACCAAATTAAAAAAGGAACACAAGTCTGACATTAAATGTAAAATCAGGGTATGTTGTTGAGGAAAAAGCTCCTTCCCTCTGGAAAAAACCAACCAAACAAACAAAAAAACAAAAACCCCACAAAAAAAAAAAAAAAAAAAAAAAAAAAAAAAAAAAAACCAAAAAAACCCAAACCAAACCAAACCCCAAGTCACCACTTCTTCTTCTTCTCAGTCTATGGCTGTGCAGGAGGGCAGGGAAGTGCAGAGAGGAGTGCTGGAAGCTGAGGGCCTGACAATGACCTGCTCACTCTAACAAGTTACATGTTGCTCTGTACTCCCAGCTGAGGGAGAAAAGGCATGAAACCACATTCAATATGCAAAACCTCAAGTAAAAAAACCATGCACAGCTCCTGAGTGATCCATGGCACCTCAGGCTTCCTCAGTGCCTATGGCACTTGCTGGGAGACTGGCCCTGCTACCCCAGCTGCAGCCAGCCATCGGTGCTCAGCTGGGCTGAGCTGGGCACCCAGTGCAACCAGCCTGAGAAGGGCAGCTGTGTGGAGATGTGGCAGGAAGCCAGCAGTGAGGGGCTTGGCCAGAACACAGCTGGAAGCTGTCACTTGCCAAAGAAAACAGACATGCTGCAGCCTCCCCTGCTCCATCTGGGAAGGAAACCAAGTGCATGGCTTGCCTCTGTAGAGCAGAGCTGGGGTGCAGCAAGGCAGTGACACTTCAGAGCAGCTGGCACACAAGGGGCTTGTGTCTGCCCTGACCTCAGCATGCTCAGCATCAACTCCTATCAGTCCAGGTGACATTCACAGATGCTCAAGACACCAGTGCAGCACAGCCTGAGCCTGCTCTTCCCAAGTCACATAGGCACCCTGGGCCAGGGCAGCCCTCAGCACAAGGAGGAACTGCTTCCTCAGGGTTGGCAGCCAAGGAACATGTGGGAGTTCCAGGCTCCATGAACTTGGGGCACAGCAACCCTCACCACAGGCAGTGCAGGAGACACAGTACCCTGCACGCTTACGCATGGTGTCCATCCAGCACTCAAACCCAAATGACAATAGTAAAAAACTCAGTTTATTTCTCTCTAAAGGCAGAGCTTTCCTTTAAAAACCAGGTCATTTCATTTGTGAGAGGGTGTGGGGCTGAACTGCAGGGGAAAGGCCTTCATCACGCACTGCTCCAGGCCAAGAGCTGTTCCTCCCTGAGGGTGTACACTGCCTGCATCAGGCAGGCTCAGAGCACGCAGGGTGGCCTGCACGGCCTGGCAGTGAGTGAGCAGAGCGAGGAGCACGGGTCCCCCGCCCAGGCTGGGAGCAGCTGCAGCTCGAGGCGGTTCATGCAGGCAGCACAGGACAAGGAGCAGGTGCTGCAGCCTGTGCACTCCATGGCAGCAGTGCCAGCAGCCCCCATGCCAGCAGGGCGGTGCCAGGGCAGCGGCAGGCACTGGCTGGCCCAGGTGCAGGCACAGGGTGAATCCTGAGTGGCTGGTCCGTTGTTGCAGAGATTTGGCTTAGCCCAGGGGAGCCTTGGGGCCAGCAATCCTGGTGCCAGTGCTGGGGGAATCTCCAGCCCCTGGCAGCACCGTCCAGCTGTCCGGGGGTGGCCCCAGGCGGTAGCACAGTAGCTGTGCTGTAGGAGAGCTCGATGGGGGCACAAGAGGTATTAATTCTGAAAAGGGAAAAGAAGACATGGACCATAAGGTGTACAGCTGGGAGCCCAGCACAGCCTGCAAAGGGAAGCAGATGTTCCCAGGTGAGCGTCAGTCCCCCCCCGCCTTACAGAGGACATGTTGGGGGGTGAGCCAATGCAGCACTGAAGAAACTTACCTGCTGGGCTGTGGAGTCCCCTCCCCAGCTCCTCCATGCTGCTTTGGAAGAGAACACAGCATCCATCATACCCCAAGCATGGTCTCCTGAGAGACACGGCATGCTCTTGACCCTGGCACAGCAGGAATGGCACAGCAGCAGCGGGCACTGGGGGTGCAGAAGGCCCTAAGCCCCCTTGCTACCAAACTCTCCTCCCGGGCCAGCCTGTCCCCAGATTGCAAACCCATATTTCCTTCCCATCAGAAGCTCCATCGAAAGGGGTGGTGTTTCACTGGGCTACACATACAGCTCCAGCCTGTGCACACACTGGCTCCCAGGTGACACCAGCTCGAGCCAAGCTCAGACCTGCCAGACCCAGCTGGGTGTCCACTGCCATGTACATGGAGAACAGCCATGATGGAATGGGCCTCACAGGCCCACCACCCGCCTATCTGCAGACCTTCAGGTTAATCCTGTGCTGCTGGACTGTTCCATCAGCTCCTCCCCAGCACAGGACACACACCATCAAGCTCAACCCACACTCCCAGTCCACACAGAAGTCAGCATGACCAGGCCTCCATCCTGGTCCAATCCCCAGGGAAATCAGTGGGAGAAGCGGGACAACTGAGTCCCATGTCAGAGGCATGTCTGCACAGGCTGGCCTCAGCAAAGACTGGCAGAAACAGAATAAGAAACATCTCTGGGTGCATCCTGGGGGTCAGCATCTGTACCCCAAATCTCTGCTGCAAAAGCTGGACTGCATGGTCTGTTCCTCCACCACTCAACCCTCTGTTCACTCGAGCTCTCAGCAGATAGAAGCAGAAAAATACCAGGAAGCTTTCCATGCAGCTCTCCTCCATGATCCCACCATGCCCACGGCCCAAGCAGCTCCCCTTGCACAGGGCACAGAGAAGGAGACAAGACAGGCTTCATCAGAGAGATCCCTGAATACAAACAGCAGCTCACCACCTACCCAGACAAGGTTTCACTGACATTATCATCATCTTCCTCCTCCTCCTCCTCCTCCTGGCAAGCAAACAAACAAAAATCCACCATGACATCTCATTGCAGGGACAGGTCTCTGCCAGGAGCAAGGCTGGGCTGCTCAGACCCCGTCCGGCCCCTTCACGAGACAGTCGCTACCAAGGCACAGTACAAAGGTTTTCCACAAGCAGTGGGGGAAGACTGGAGTGCTGGGTTGCCAGAACCCTCTGGGCTTGGCCACACAAGGACAGACAGGCCACAGCTTGTCCCACATCCCCTCCAGGTGTAAAGCCCCAAACACAAGCTGTGAGCATGGACCATGCTGACACAGCTGCCGACACAGTGCACCTCTGCCCAGGGACAGTGGTGGGTGGGCACACCCTGCAGCTGGAGGGGCAGGCAGAGACTTCCAGGAGCAGGCTACGCACAGGTACAACCCCAAGCACTGCCAGGCTGGGCTCACACTGGAAGCATGAGGCCAAGGATCAAGCATCCAGAGGCACCCAGACAGGGACATAGTGAGACCAGTATGACAATGCTCCAAGTGCTGTGGCCATGCAGGAGGTGCAGTGCAGATGGGCTGGGCTGAGCCTTAGCCCAGGCTGGCAGGATGATGATCCAAGGGTCCTCTCCTTCAGAGGCAGCTCTCACCCCAGCCATGAAACCAGGTGTGCAGCCCAGGTCCCAGGTCCCCGTGTGACAGGGCCAGCAGAGCAGGGCTGAGGCTGCAGCAGTGCTGGGCCTGACAGCAGAGCTCCTGGAGCACAGACACCAAAGAACTGCACCTGCTGTGTGAGCCACACAGCACAGTGCACCTCCTCACATCAGGCTGCCATGTGCGATGGGTGCTGTGCAGGTATCAGCAGGGTTCTGAGAGGGCAGGAGCAGGGAGCTGCAGAGGGGTCACTCTGTCCCTGCCCTAATTCCAGACAGCCCTCGGCATGGGCCTGACTTGCACATACTGTACCCCAAAATGGTGTGTGAAGGGAGTGCTCCCTGGGGAGGCTGGCTCACGGGCTCTGCCGGCCTCACTGCTCTCCAAGACACATGAAGGGTGAAGGGGCTGATCCTGCCTAGAGCCTGGGACAGGGCAAAAGCAGCAGAGTTAGTGCCTGCAACCAGCAGAAAGCCCAGCTGGGAATGTACAGGCAATACTGTGGGTGAGGAACAGGGAATCCCTGCTGTGCTGGCAGGAGGGTGCAAACAAAGGTGAGGGGTCACTGCTCAGGCCAGGTACCACCAGCCCTGAGCTGGGATACAGCTCAGGCAATGCACAGCAGTTCAGCATAGAGAGCAGCTACACCTCCCACCCCAGCTGAAGATGGGGGAGTGGCAGAGAACACAACCATAGGCACAACATTCTTTCTGCCTGGTGTGTTTCACCAGAGAGACACTGATTCCAGAGCTATGCAGTGAGATACATCTGAGAAATTCCTCCTACCTGCATGTGTTGCTTCCCAGAGATCCAGTGCCATCTGAAAGGCCTGGGCCACAGTCAGAGTCACAGCCTGGGCCTGTGTACATGAAAGAGAGGGAATGCCTGCTTCCACCTGGGCCCTCAATGCAGGATAACCCCACTGCCATGAAATCCGAGACACCCCAGCATCCCCTGCTGCCTTTCTCTGCAGAACATACAGATGGAAGGCCAGAGCTCAGTTCTGTGTCCGTCTGCCCCTGGGGGACAGCCTCCCGCAAGAGCAGACCCTCAGGAGCTGGGACAGGAAACCCCCCTTTGCTCCCTCCCTGTCTGTGCAGCACATGAGCACACCTGCTCCTTGGCTCTAAATCCAGCTGAGGCTCGCACAGGTAATGGCCTTCTCTCGCTGAAGGGGAAGAAAGCAGGCCCTTGCTCCCACCCATACCTCACAGAGCCAAGAGCAGAATGTAAGTGCTTACAATCTTCTTCTTGGGTGAGAGGAAGGCATGGCACTCCAGTGCCCCGCTCTCCTGGCTCTGGGCAACATAAGCAAAGACTTTGTTCTGCAGCTTGTCTGTTGTGCAGTAGGAGATCCTGTGGGCAGAGAGGAGCTGTCAGGACAATCCAGGACCCTAGCATGACACTTCTGCTGCACTCCCAGCACATCAGCAAGCACTGCTGACAACCTGAGGCTTTCACCTGCCCGAGCTGACCAGGCAGCCCAAACCCCCAGCAAGGGCCAGAGGCTCCCTGGTACCTGCAGCAGGTAAGAGATCACTGCATCCACAGGCACTCCCTCCTGTGCCATCCCAGAGTGCCCTGTAGTTTTCTGATGGCCAGCTCAACCCAGTGTGTGAATTCAAGCACTGGGACAAGAGGAGCACAGAAGGGTGGGCGATTGCCTCCAAGGACACAGCTGGAGGCCAGGCAGAGGGATGATCTGAGCTGGCACATCAGCTCTGGCGCTGAGACCTACATTTTGCAGCAAAGAGATATCCTGTCTTTGCTTCCCATCTAGACACCAGACTGCACACTAACTCCCCTCACACCCAGTACCCACAGACACCCAACCCAGCCAAAGGACAAGTGGCAGCAGGAGAAATCAACATCAATTCTCACCTGCAATTCTCAACTGCCTTTAGCCTGCCCAATAAGCTGCAGCCAGAAGGGTGGTCCCATGGCAGTGGAGGCAGACACGCAGTCCTGTCCTAACTGTGGGGCTTTCCAACCACAAGCCTCAAAATCCTGCTGAATGCCAGAATAGAGAGGCAGGGCACAGGGAGATGATGGATGGGCTGATGAACTAAAGACCACCCAAGACCCTGCCTACACTCAGCCTCAGGCAGTGCTGGGAGCACAGCAGAGAGAGTACAGGCCCCAGGGAGCCAAGGAAAGACCTAAGCTTGAAGGTACTGCTGACAGAAGGCCCAGCTCGCCCTGGCTGCTCAAATTCTCATCAGTCTTCATCTGGCTGCTGGGGAACACCCAGCCCATACCTGTGACATGCCCACCTGTAGATGGAGATGTTCTCCACCATCTCCTTAGTGTCTGCATCCTGCAGTGAGATGCCCCTTGGAGACACTGTCAGAATCACCTTCTGAAACTTGCGAGCTCCAACCCGTGCCTGGCAGTGGAAAAACACCAGCAATCTCTAAAAACCTGGCAAGGGTCTTCACCTCACCCCCTTGCTGGAAGGAGCCCCACAGACTCTGTACAGTATCATTCACTTGGATACTTGCTGCAAAGCCTCCTGCTATAGGGATGGGACAGCAGAGTCTGGCAATCAGGCATGCCCTGCACAGAACACTCTTCAAATCTGTTCACTCTACTGCCACACACAGAGAAAGGACAGACCCCACTTCTTCTAGTACTTCACACTTCTCTCTGTGCTGTGGCAGACACAGCTCTGCTCCCAGCCAGGTTCAGGTGCGGGAGCAGGTGGCTGGGGCTGTCCTGCAGGAAGACAGCTTCCCCACAGCACACAGGCAGACACCAGTAGCCTCCTGCATGCCCCCCTCCTCTTGGGAAGGGCACGGTCACTCACTAGAGTTCAGGGCTAGGACAGACACTTCCCTGTGCAGGGGCTGGGCTCTGACCCCACACACCAGGGCCCCAGGACCGGGTCTCACCGTGGCCACGATCCTGCGGATGGCAGCAGCCGCCATGTCTTCTCCTTTTGGTTTTTCTACCAGCGTCATGCCCAGATACTTGAGGGTGAAGCACATCCCCTCAAGCAGTGGCTCCTGCATATCAGCCCAGCTCTCAGGAAGCTCTGCAAAGAGAAAAGCCCTTAGAAGCCATGTGCCAGCAGCCCCACAGCTAGTCCTGCCAGAGCCACCTCACCCATGGCTGCCAGCAGCAGTGTTGCTTCCTGCCCCCAGCAGGACACTCTCCTGGCTCTGTGACACTCTCATAAGGGGAACAGAAGGAGTGGGCAGTTCAGCCTTGAAGCTTTAGTCTTCTAGCCCTGGAAGTCCAGGCTTTGTCAGCACTGACAGCTCCTGCATATCTGCACAGGGCTGAGGATTCTGCAGCCCTCCTTCCGTCTGCAAAAACCTTGTGTTCCTGGGTCTCATCTGTTTCATTACAAACAAAATGTTCTCTGTTGTGCATTTCATCTCAGCCACCTGAGCTGCTGGCACACCTGAAGAGCAGCAGCATTCACTGCCATGCTCAGATCAAAACCCCCAGATTGGCCCAGTGTAAGCAAAACCAAACCCCTTGGCATCTCATCTGCAGCAGCAGGGTGCCAGGGAAGGGGCAGCTTAATCAGCACTTGTGGTCCCAGCTGGGATGACTGGGAAGCAACTGCACCACAGATGCTTTGTTAAGAAAGAGGTGGGAATTGCCAAGGTATGTACTGTTCACACTAAGCTAATACTTTTCAGGGTTATTTTCACCTCTTCCCTGGGATTTGCTCCCTGAGCATTACTGGCACACTTGCAGAAGGGTCCAACTCATAATTGGAATAATCTGAACCCACAGGGAAATCAGGAGACCTTATTTGCACAGCATACTCTTCCACAAGTGACAACTATCAGGGAGGCTGCCTGGTGCCATGCAGGCACCAGTGACCTCTACCCGGGCAGTAGAAAGCTGTGCCACTCCAAACTCTGAGGACAGTTCATGCATACCAGGGCTGCCAGGGCAAGTGCTGGTGCTCCAGAAAAGCCTTGGGCAACTGACTGAGAACAGCCAAAAAACCATGGCCCTCCTGTGCCACAGGCTACCTGCAGGGTCATGGAATCATGGAGCGGTTTGGGTGGGAAAGGACCTTACAGCTCATCCAGTTTCACTCCCACAGGCAGGACACCTTCCACTAGACCAGGTTGCTCCAAGTCCCGTCCAACCTAGCCTTGAACGCTTCCAGGGATGTGTCCATGGGCCGGTCTCGGATCCTGCCAGGCCGCAGGCAGCAGGGGCTGGCCTGGCACACTCGCAGAGGACCAGGCGTGGCAGCCCGAGGGGCCCGAGGCCCGCGGAGGCCGGGGAGGTCCCGGTGCAGTCCAGCGTGTTCCAGCGCCCGGCACGGCCGCGCAGGCCCGTCAGCCCCCTGGCGCGGGCGGCCTCGATTCACAAGTGGGGCAGGAGGCGACAGCCCGGGGAGCGGGGCAGGGAGGGCTCGGCGAGGAGCTGCAGCGCTACGGTGCCCTGGCCGGCAGTGCCCCGGCCCCTGCGGCCCGACCCCCTCGCCTCCCCTAACCCGGCTACCCCTACGGCCGCTCCCGCCTCCCCAGGCCCCTCAGACTGCCCTGCAGCAGGCAGGGGCCGTATTCCTAGCCCGACTGCGCCGAGCTGCGGGCTCCCCGCCAGGAGCGATGCCCGGCCCCGACCCCGCACCCGTCCGCACTCACTGCGCCGCCGGCGGAGACCCAGACCGTGCCGGGCGAGGCGTGGGCTCCGCAGCACGGCGCGCCCGGCCGCCCGCAGCGCCTCCATAGCGGAGCCGGGATCGAGCCGAGCCGAGCCGATCCCTGCCGGTGCGCGGGGGGTCGGTCCCCGCGGGCTCGGCGCGCTCGCGTCAGCGCGGCGGAGGCGGCGGGGTTGCCACGGCAGCGGGGGCGGGGCGAGGCGGGCGCCGCGGCCGCGGCGGCGGAGCGGCCCCTGGGAGCAGCCCGGCGCCGTGGGACCACCCCGGGCCCGGGCCCGGCGGAGGGCGCGATGCAGCTGCGGCACGTGCGGACCCTGCTGGCCCCGCAGGTCGGGCCGGGCCGGGCTGGGGGGGAGCGGGCCGCGGGGGAGCGGGCCGGGCCAGGCCGGGTCGGGGAGAGCGGCCCTGACCGGTCTGGGGCGCGTAGCGGCGACGCTGAGGCTGTAGTGTGGCTGCTGAGCCGTGTGCGCCCAGCCGCTGAGCCGTGTGTGCCCGCTGGGGCTCGTTGCGTGCCCGCTAAGCCGTGTGTGCCCGCAGGACGGGACGGCGCGGGTGACCTGCATGGCCTGGTCCGCCAGCAGTGCCCGCTTCGCCGTGTGCACCGCGGAGCGCGTGGTGCTGCTCTACGACGAGCAGGGCGAGCGGCGCGACAAGTTCTCCACCAAGCCGGCGGACGCCAAGGTGAGCGGGCCGGGCCCGGGCTGGGCATGGGCATGGGCCGGGCAGCGCTGGGGCAGCCGGCCTTCCCACGGTCACACCGACCCTCTCCGCAGTACGGCAGGAAGAGCTACGTGGTCAAAGGCATGGCCTTCTCCCCGGACTCCACTAAACTGGCCATCGGGCAGACAGACAACGTTGTTTACGTGTACAGGATCGGCGAGGAGTGGTGAGTGTGCGGTGAGGTCCAGCCTGCTCCATTCCTCCCTGCCATGGACTCCCTTAGCCTGATCCTCACCCTGGCACACGCTGCAGTGCCCATCACCTGGCCCGCAGGGAGCCACACAGGTGTCCGTGGGGAGCAGCAGGTGAGGTTTCCTCGTCAGGGCCCTTATAGAGCCCGGGCTGTGCATGCAGCTAGCTGGAGCCTGTGTTGCCATCATGTGTCACAACTGTGCAGCGATGGTGCACATCTGCCCCACTGCAGCCTCATTTGCTGGCAGGAGTTGTGCTTACAGTACTCAGAAAAGCAGTTCACCAGGAGTTTGGAAGCTCAGACTCTAGGGGTCTTTTTTTTTTTTTGCCCAAAGTTGTGATAGACTAGCAGCACACAAGACTTCAATGGACTGTGTTTGGCCAGGCCATACCAGCCTGTGTATAAACGGTAGGGTGATCAGAATGTGTAGGGTTGCTGATAGTAATTTTTTGTGTATATTTTTCTGCAGGGGTGACAAGAAGGTGATATGCAACAAGTTCATCCAAACGGTGAGACCCAGACTTCTGTTTGACTTCATTTTCTCCGGCATATGTAGGAAAAGACAATGAGAGGTCTCTCTGCTCATACTCACCGGTGTACTTGGCCAAACTGTACTTGACCTTTAAAGACCCTAAGAGAATCTCTAAATTCTGAGGCATGTCTTGCTCATCAAGCTTCAGGGGTGTCCTAATGCCTGGGTACAATCGAGTAAATTGTTGAACGACCAATGCAGTCAGTTACAAAACTTTGGGGACTACTTTAGGCATCAGTGGACAGACTGTTTTAAGAGAGTTGAAAGGGAAAAATATGTGACACTCAGAGCCCAACTATTTTTCACAGGCTTGTAGCTCTAAACTCCAAGATGCCTTATTAAACAAAATGCAAAGTGTGCAGAATTCAAACTGTTCTATTTCCACATGCTCAGTTGCTTCAGGTTTGTGATTTCCATCAGGTTTGCTCCTTGGCCACCTGTGTGTTCTGATGCTCTGGCTCAGCCTGCCTGTGTCAGAGAGCAGTCTGTCCAGTAGGTGTTTGCCAAGGCTTGCCCTGAGATTGTCTGGAATAGGCAAAGGTGTTATGAATTCCTTGCACAGAAAGCCACCAGAGTGAGAAAATACAGTGCACTGACTGCTTCTACCTTCAGAGGCAAAAGTCCAGCAGCTGCCCCAGGTTTTCCAGGCAAGTGCCAACACCCCATAGTCTCTGTGTCACCAAGAAAGTTCTCTGCTGGGTAGGAGGAACCATCCTTTTTGTCCAAATCCCCAGAAGACAGAGAGCTGCTCCTGATGGAGTTGCTGGATTTTGTGCCAGGCTTTCTCAGGCTGTCTCTCAGGTGAAGGGTAGCTTCAGCCTCTGGGTTGAAGGCTTTCATCTCAGGGTTGGGTCACGGCCTGCCACTGTGGCTGCTCTGCTGCAGGGAGCCCAGGGAATTCTGTCTCTGTGACAGGACAGCTGCTGGTCAGCCTCTGTTTTGTCTGCAGTTGAGCTGTTGCACTGAGTGGTCATGACAATAGAGTGTCATGAGGAAAAGAGCGCCACAGGGGCTTGGTGTCCATTTGTCCCTTTCCTGAGCAGGGTGGCTATCCCAGGTGTGGTCACATTTAGCCTCCCTGCAGAGCTCTTTCCTTGTGTACTGTTTGCTGCCTGCCCCTCCAGCTGCCAGCCTGGTGGGGGCCTGCTGGCCTCTCACAAGCTCAGATGCTGTGCATGGCACATGTACAGGATTTTGTATTTTTAATGTAACAATTCAGTATTTTTTCTCTCATTTCTCATTTCCCATGCCTTTTCTACCATTTCTAACACATTAAATCCTTTTTTTTTTCTGATGCTGTATGTCTGGGGTTTTACCACTGTGTCTGGCTTTCTCCTGTAGTTAAATACTGTTATTTACAAATTTTTGAAATGTTCAGTCAATATGAGAGATCATTTGTTGAGTCCTTTCCCTCTCCTGCCACTGGGCCCTCTAACACACACAGTGATCCCAGTGTGTCATCCCAGTGTGTGGCAAGCCAAACGTCCTGCTGAGGGCCAGGAGGACAAACAATGAGCACATCACCACTGTGTGAGGCTTGTTCCCAAGCTTGTGTTGTGTTAGAGTGGAAAATAAGTCTGACAGATAATGAGGGAAGCACACAAATTCCTGGGAACAGGTAATGAAAACGGGTCTTGGTCATTGGTTGGACATTTAAATTATGAACAGTTTGGTTACCTTGAGACATTTTGTTGTCCGATTGTGGCTGTGTTGCTGATGTGAATGGTCATAGCAGGGATGGAAGATGAGATAAATAAATGAGGAATGAATAAATGCTGATATGTATCTTAAGCAGTCCCACATGCTTAAAATGGGACAGAGCCAGTGAGGCTGGTGCTGGTGGCACAGTGCCAAACACCAGCCTTCTTACTGACTGAAGGTCTGCAGGGTAGATGTGAAGGGCTTTCATAAACTTTCTTGGCCCTCTCTTACAGTTGGGTTTTGTGGTCAGCTTCATTCATTCTGACGCCCCCCCCTCAGATTTTGAGAATACCTTTGGTTTGGATTTAATGAGCCTGTTTCTACCTGGCCTACTTGGTAGCATCTAAAAACCATCTTACTTGTCAATGAGAAAACAAACACTATTTCTTATTCATCAAATAAAGATCCAATGGACAAGTATTCTCATAGCTATTACAGAAGTTGTCACGGTGAAATTATTTTTCTATTTTATACTTGTTGCAAAAAACCTTTTAAAACAGCCACGATTTTATACATTCACCAATAGCATGTGGCAAGCCAAGCACTGCTCAGTAAGTAGGACTCGCAAAGGAGCTCCAAACTGAACACATCCCTAAAACTTTTTTGCCCTCCCATAGCCCTCCTGTGCTCAATTACTTTGCCCCAGCTCACTTTTATCTAGCTTAAGCTTCAGCATGAAGTAAGGTTTGTCCAGTATCTTCAGCTACTGTAAGGCCTGTCCAAATGCCCCATCTCTCCTGCCTGAATAGTGTCTGTTCATGAACTGTTTTAGGTGGCGGTGGGGCAGGAAGCTGGGTAAGGTGGAGCTCTTACCTCTCTTTTTACCTCCTCCTTTGCAGAGTGCTGTGACCTGCTTATTGTGGCCAGCAGAGAATATCATTGTCTTTGGTCTTGCTGAAGGAAAGGTAGAGAAACTTGTTAATTGTGTGACTTTCTTTCCCTTGCAGGGTCTGCCCGTGGCTGGGCTGAGGGGTAGGAGCCATCACTGGGTGCCACAGTAACAGCAACAGAGGGATTACACTGTGGACCTGAATTTTCTGGTTCACAGTTAGTCCCTGGAGGGTCTACTGGATCTTTTGGATCTTTCTCCAAACTTTTCTAGAAATGTGGAAATGTGACTCCAACTTTTCCACTTCTATAATACACTGGGAGTCAATGAGCTTCCTGTGGTTTCTTTCCCTGATAGTGAAGAGGGAAACCTCTGGGAATGTTACTTACATTGGGGGAGATCCACATTCTACTGATGAAAACAGCACTGATCCTTTTCTCTTTCTCAGGTTCGTTTAGCAAATACAAAGAACAACAAGTCTTCCACCATCTATGGGACAGATTCCTACGTGGTCTCACTAACTTCCAAGTGAGTATGGCATTGCTTTGGCCTGCCCTGCTTTGGCTCAGTCTCACACCTGCTGCTGGCTTGGCATAACAGGGACCAGTGTGGGAGGTTGCCAGTGTTCTTTTTCTGTCACTTTGTTGTCAAGATAATAACATATTGTGCTCTCCAGAAGGAATTCCTTCCTAAAATCTGGTACCTGGCTGTGCCACATGGGCAGTCTGGTTGTTCTTTGAACATAGTAGAGGATGAAAGTCTCCACGAGCTTACTTATATTCATTGATTTATTTGAATCTGTGAGTTTATAAGGATTACATTTGTCAGCTTCATCTGAGTAATAACTAACATTAATCATGTTTAAGGGCTAAAAAAGTAGCATCATTCTGCCAGGTAAAACCTTTGACAAGGCTGTAATCAGGAAAATAACCATAAAGTGCCATTTAAAATTATTTTAATTAATAAGATTTAATTTCAACTACTTTAGTATTCTTTACCGAAAAATTGAGATGTGTCATGGTCCTAGGAGTGGACTTTTCACAAAATGCTGTCATTCTGGTGCCAGGTACATGATTGCTGGATTGCTACAGTGTCCATATAATTGGTATTCTGTTCTTGAATCTTCTAATCTTCATTAAAAGGTGTTTCTCTGGGTACATGGTTGTTGGCCTGTTTCTTTTTCTTTGCTCTCTTCTCCCTGCTTGTGTCCAAAAGCACAAGACGTCAATGCTATAAAAAATGGATTTAGGCTAGGAGTTTTTGCCCAGGTGTTTTTTTGCCTACATTGTGTTTCTTTTAGGGATTCCCAGTATCATAATACCCAGCCTCACTTCTGGAACAGTTCCAGTGCAAGAACTGTTTGATGCATATTGCTGTAAGCACTTGTGAGCAGAGTCATTATTCCACTGAAGGCCACTTAGCTTCTGGGTTTTAGTAATACAGAAAGTTTTTTATTGTGATTTTACATGATGGAGACACTTAACTGATCACTCTGCTTTCCACTCTGGGTTCTTTTGTCTGCTTTCGTTTTACAGACACAGGTACTCGATATTTGTCTTGTCTTTGGGGAAGGTTCCTTTGATGAGGAACATCAGCCATGACCCTGGGAAGGGCTGCTCTGGGCAGGGATATGAGTATGAAGGTACAAGTCTTCCTGTAACATTGCATCATCCTGTCTGTGTTTTTCTGCAGTGTGTCGGGGAGAGGAATCCTGTCTGGCCATGCAGATGGAACCATAGTGCGCTTCTTCTTTGATGATGAGGGTTCAGGTGAATCACAGGTACCAAAGATCCTTCTCAGTCAGCAAAATTCCTATTTGCACAGCCTGCTTCCCAGCTCCAGAGCTCTGGAAAGGGATCAGGCTGCGGAGAGAAGTCTGGAGAGGAGCTGCAGGCTGTGCTTGCTAGCAAAGGTTTTGGGAAGCATCGATGGAGGCAGAACAGTGATTAGATGCTTTGGAATACACTGAGGGCAGTGGTAAGGGGGGAGTTCATGTTTTTGTGTGTGAGGCATAAGGGTGTTCAGGTGTCTGGAAAGCTCTGATGTTCGAGTGTCCAGGAGAATGATTCTTGAAGAGGTAGGGTTCCATGGAGTGGCTACTATTGTCCCCACACTAAGTAGGGCGTAGTTACCACAGTTAATGTTGAATCTCAGGCTCATATTTTGTCCTTGGACACCCAGCATTTCTCCTGAGCCTCCCGCTTCTCTGTGCCAGGAGTCTCTCTCTGCATCAGGCTGTGGTGAAGGGGATGCTCTCAGATCTTTTGTCTCCAGCTAAAGCAGTTTGAGCATGGCTGCTCTCTGCTATGCTATCATGAAGATCCATCTATACTCTGTTGTGTTGGGAGTTCAATCTCAGTCTAGTTAATGGTATCTGTTTTCATACTGACATTAGAATTCTTCTCACACAGTTAATGAACGTAATAGTTGATAAATCTCTCAGTTCTGGTTTGTCTTCCTACAGACTTGGCAGGCAGACAAAGCTGCTCCCATGAGCTGGGCTTTACAGAAGGTCCCATACTGGTCCCCACTGCGATAGCTGGGCACAGAGGCCAGCTAGGAGCTGGGGCCATTCACGTGTTCAGGGTGTTCTTGTCTGTTGTAGGGTAAGTTGGTGGTGCATCCCTGTCCTCCTTACGCCCTCGCCTGGGCTTCCAGCAGCATTGTGGCTGCAGGCTGTGACAAGAAGATTGTCGCTTACGGGAAGGAAGGCAGCGTGATCCAAACGTTCGACTACAGCCGGGACTCATCAGAGAAGGAATTCACCACAGCAGCCACCAGCCCCAGCGGCCAGTCCATTGTCCTTGGCAGCTATGACAGGTACCACGTACCTGACGGAGAATTCTGCTCTTTGTAGTCCTTCCTTTGTCAGCCATACACAGTTTTTAATGTCTCTCTTATCTCCTCTCTCTCCCAGGTTACGGGTTCTGAACTGGAGCCCACGCCGCAGTGCCTGGGAGGAAGGCAAGCCCAAAGAAATAGCTCACCTGTACACCATCACAGCTTTGGCATGGAAGAGGGATGGCTCACGGATCTGTGCGGTTGGTGTCATCAGCCAGGAGGCCTGAGCCCTCAAGTCTCCCACCAGGGGGATGTTTGTTCATGGGTACAACATGGTGTGCTCAGGGGAAGGCTTTGAACATGGTCATCCTGGTGTGGTCACACCTCACCCAGGGGTGCAGGGCAGATGCTGAGGCCAGGGCCTTGTGCTAGGGACCTGCTGCAGTCAGGTGTGTGAGTGTGGAGCTGCAGAACCTTCTGGATGCTGGTGTGATGGCTCACTGGTTGCAGCAGCCCTTCTCTTTTCTCAGAAGCATGATGAGGTCAACATAGCTTCTCCAGAGCAGTCTCAGGAGCATTCTTTCCTCTGGGCACCCATGAGAAGCAGTACACAAACTGACCTGCTAATCACATTCTGTGTTTCTGTGCTGTGTTTTCAGTTCAGCCCTCTCTTTCTTTGACCTTTAGCCATCAAGCCTTAATCTGCCTTTCTCTAAAGTTAGATTATTCCTTGAATCTTTTTAAATTTAAATCTCTTGATCTTTCTGCATATTTTCTGTAGTAAGTTGACTGACTTCAAACACTTAAATTATTTATGAATTATGTTATTTATGACTTTTCTTTATTAGTTTTTTTATGGTTCTGTGTTAAACAATCAAGAATCTTTGAAATATTTTCAGACCAAGAATTGTTGAAAATGTGAACAAGTATTTTCAGAGAAGGGGAAGGGGCTAAGAGATAGGAGATCAGTGGAAAGAATGGGGATGTTATAAAGAAAGAAATAAAGGTGAAAAGATTCTTCTGGAAGAAAGGCTGGGAGACGCACAAGTGGGAAACTGAGAAGAATAATGGGAAAGATGAGGATAAAGGTGCTTTTTAACCCTGCCTCCTCCCATCCCAGATTCATGCCAGCATTTGATAATCTTCATTTTTCTGAGAATGGGTCAAAATAGGGCTGATCCTCCTGCATGTGGGTGCTTGAACCTTGTTTCCAGAACAGCTGGGACCGGTATGTTTGTGTCTGACCTCTGATCCTCTTCATGTAAGCAGGGTCTGGAATCTCTCTCCTTAACAGTGTTCACTGACCACATGTGTTTTTGTCCCCAGGGTACGCTGTGTGGAGGAGTTGAACAGTTTGACTGCTGCCTTCGCAAAACCATTTACAAAAATAAATTTGAAATGACGTATGTGGGACCAAGCCAGGTAAGAGAGCATCTAATGAAGTATGAAATTCCTGATGAAAATGGGATGTTTCCCAGAACTAGACATGTTTGGAGTTCTGTACCTATGGTTTGTTCATACCAACTTGTTGAGAGAGGCATGGGGGATATGCCTGGGACAGGGCTAAGGGTGGGAATTGGATACATAAGAGAACATGGAGTTAATTTCCTACCTTGTGAATTTTTGTGAGGTACCTCCATGTCAAGTGCAGACTTCTAAAGTGATTTCATCTCAGCCAAATTGACCTTGTTCAGAATGTGGCAGTAAGGGTGAGCTGGCAGCCTGGGCACCCCTATGCAGTCAGGGAGAGAGTACAGGACTCTTCAAAGGGGGCTTATCCTTGGGGGCCTGAGTGGGTCTCCAGTTAAGCTAGTAACTTGTAAATGGCAAAAGTAAGAATCCCACATGTCTACTACAGCTGTCATCCTATGCAAAAGGAATGGTAATGTTTTTTAAAAAAGCAGAGGGAAGTGATGGGGATATCTAAATATCCTAGTATCATCTGTTGCCTAATCTTCCGTGGGGCAAGAAGTCTGCGCTGTTCCTCTGTGCATGGCCTCAGATTGCTTTTCCTCACTTTCACTAGGTCATTGTGAAGAACCTCTCCACAGGAACCCGAGTTGTGTTGAAATCCCAGTATGGTTATGAGATTGATGAGGTGAAGATCTTGGGGAAGGACAGGTACCTGGTGGCCCATACCTCAGACACGTTACTGCTGGGTGATGTCAGCTCCAACAAGCTCAGCGAGGTACTGGAAAATTGGTGGCATTTCTGGAGTGTCAAATGCTTAACTTTGTAACTCAGAGGATATGATTTCTGCATGAGAACAATCCCTCTTTTCAAAGAATCATAAAACAGTTCAGGTTGGAAGGGCCCTTGGGAGGTATCTTATCAAACTTACTGCCCAAAGGGAAGTCAATATTAAATTCAGATGTTGTTGCTCAGGTCCCACAATTTCTTTAGTCCTCTATTCCAATGCTTTACTGTACTCATGGAGGAAAGAATTTTTCTAAGTCTTCTTGGTATTTTGACTGCTGTTTTGTGATCATTTTTCATCCTTTCACTCTGCATCTGCCAAAAAAAAAAAAGCCTGGCATCACTGTATTAGAGGTTTCCTAAGCCTTCCCTTCTCTAGGCTGAAGAAGCCAAATTCTTTCAGCCTCTCTTCACAGTGTAAGTGCTTCACTCCCAACCATCTTGATGGCAGTGTGCTGAACTTGCTCCAGTTTATCAGACTTTCTTGTCCTTGAGGGCCCAAATCTGGATGTTGTACATATATACATTCCAGATGTGAACGTACAAATCTTAGCGTGTTTAAAAGAAACAAAATAAAAAATCATCAGAAGACAATTCATGGCTGCGTCCCACAGCTTTTGCCAGTGCCATTTTAGGTACCAGACAATTCACACAAAACTGTCCATCCCCTGAGTCTCACAGTGCACTGAGTGCTGAGCCCATGTGCTGAGTCTGGAGAATGTGGGCAATAGGCTAATGTCCAATAAAAGCATTAAATAGGCTTCAAGGACATATTTGCTTTGTTCACCAAGTTGTCACATACCTTTAATCAGACTGATGGTGAGCTAATTAATCTCTCTTGGAGCAGAAGCTCTGACTGGAGGTTTGTGCTGGAGAATGCTGATACTTAGTAATAAAACAGAATTTGGCCAGAATGAAGCTCTCAGCTTTCTCTACATCTTACTGCTCTGAGTTTTTCTTTTGATTGCACAGCTATACTCACTTCTCAGAAAGAGCAAGGCTGTGAGATGTCCATTTGCTCTCTTGCTGTCTCACTGGAGTTCCTTTGAAGCAGTAAGTTGGAGTTTGCACTCCGTGAGGGAAGAAGACTGCTGTAGCCTTGGCTTTCAGTTTTCTGCTCCTCTGGTCACTTGTCTGTTGTTACCACAGCAGCTATTGTATTATCCAGTGCTCTACACAAATTTCCAATCAGATGTTCCCCCACTGGGACCGTGCTGATTGATCAGCCATTGCTGGAATGACCCTTAAAATAAAAGGGTTTCAGCTACACGTGGTGAGGAGATTCTGCTCCCACAAGTGTAGCACTTATTCTGTGGCTATGATTAACAGAGGCAAAGGAGCTGTTTGGCTGCTTTTTGTAGTACAGCTGGTCTGGGGAAGGTGGAGAAGGACCTGTGAAGGATAGGATAGAGGGAGTACCCTGGTCATAAGTGCCTTGGCCATAAAGGCCTCTTGTTTGGAAGGCAGTAATGTACTATACAAAGAGAGGTGGAGTCTGAAGCTGAGTCTAAAGAAAGGAGAGGAATGTGTGGAATTTGCAAGCTGCGAATGACTGAAAAACTGCAGCTGTTGGCAGCTAAAGGGATGGAATATGATCCATTGTGCAGTGTAAGTCATGCTGTCTGTTGTGGGAGCCAAAAGCTGGACAGAGGACCCCATCATCTGCAGACTGGTGCTGGTGGAGCTGTCAGCCTGTCAGCCTCACCCCATGCCATTGCTTTGTAGGTGGCCTGGCAAGGATCTGGGGGGAATGAGAAGTTCTTCTTCGACAATGAGAACGTAAGTAGGATGGGACAGAATGCTCCCCATGAATGGTGTGTAGAGCTGTGTGTGCATCAGCAAGAAAAGTGCCACCTGCATTTCTGGAAAACCTTGTTTCTCAGCAGTTTCCTGGATTTAGCCTCTTCATGCAGATCCCAATCTGCTTCTTCCCTGTACTTGCCTTTTCCACATGCTAGGTACAAAATAAACTCAGTGTGTGGACTGATAAGTTATATAAGTCATAACCCTGAAGGAGAGAGAAGCAATAAAAGATCAATGGCCAGAGAGGGTGTTGGAGATACAGAATACAGCTGTCATGGGGAGAGCTTGACTCCTGCAGGACTGATAGGCCCACAATTAAAATCCCCAGTCTTATGAAAAGCTGTCAGTCACAACAAAAATACAAGAACAGCTCCTTAGTCATCCCAGAGTATTTAAATTTAGATTTGTGTGCTGCAGAGTTCTTTCCTGTACCCTTCACTGGTAGGTGTGAGTGTTTCTGTTGCTTTACTCTGGAAGTGTATTCCCCTCTCACCATCAGGTCTGCATGATTTTTAATGCTGGAGAGCTGACACTAGTGGAATATGGAAGCAATGACATTCTGGGGTCTGTCCGCACAGAGTTTGTGAACCCTCATCTGGTCAGGTAATGGTTACATCTGCCTGTGTAACCAGCACAGGCAGTTAGTAGATTGAGGTCAGATATATAACACTGGAGGTGTCCCACACTGTAGCATGCAGCCCCCAGACACCCACTTCTCACAGGGACCACTGATGGGTGGAGTTGCCAGGTTACTGGCTGTCAAGTTTTAGAAGCACAAGAACCTCTTTTCCTCTGATCTTGGTGCAGCCTGCCATGGCTGTTGCTGAACCTCCTGTGCCTGTTCTCAGGCAACTCTGCAGTTGGTCCTGGTACAGCATCATTAGGGACTCAGTTGCCAGCAGGACCTCCTCTGTCCCTGTAAAATTCTATACCTCATGTTCTTATTCAGGAGAAGGGATGATCATGGGCTGCTCAGAGCAATGTAACCAATGTGTTGCTGGGGACCCCTGAACCAGAGGGGCAGCTCCGGGGGGAAGCCATGCATCAGAAAGCTTTGTTCTCACTTGAGGCAGCTATAGCTACTGGGCAAGTGTCACAGGTCAGAGGACTGCCAGAGGCTCTATGTGCTCAGGGAAACTGCAGGGAAGTCAGGGAAGGGACTCTGTGATTCAAATGTGACTTTTGGGAGTAGTGAAGGTAATAGTCATTCCCTTCAAATCACAGTGTCCGTATCAATGAGAGACAGCAGCGAGGTGTGGATGAGAACAAGAGGCTGGCTTACCTGATAGACATCAAGACTATAGCAACAGGTGAGTGGGACCCTCCTTCCCCTTCCCTGTATTTTGCCAGCTTTCCCTATTCCTTTTCATTTTTTTGTGCCAGGCAGCACATCCCTGAACGTCCTCTGTGCATTTCCTGTACAAAGGAGCAGATTCTTGAAGTTCCCTTTTGCATTCCCTCTGCCTAGCAGCAGCCCACTGGAAACCAGGCTGTCCTACTTTGGTCAGGATGCTACCTGTCATGGACACAGCCATGGGTGGCTGGGACTGTGTCCTGGACCCAGACTCTGTGTTGCCTGCACTGTCCATGAGCTGTGCATGCTCACAGACAGTGGGAGAGAGCTGCTGCTGCTGCTGCTGAGAAGGCATCAGAATAAAATGTCACTGCTCTTTGGTGTCCATGTCACAGTGTCTTTGCTGAGGGTCTTGCCCTAAATAGGTCCCCTGGCACAGCTGTGGGTGTTGAGCACTTTGAGGTACATCAGGTACTGACTCTGTTTCTTTTCTTTCCTTCCCAAGTGGACCTTGTTGGTGGCTACAACACTGGCACAATCAGTCATGACAGCAAGATCGACTGGCTGGAGCTCAATGAAACAGGCCACAAACTGCTCTTCAGGGACAGGAAGATGAGGGTGAGGCAGCCACCTCAGGCCATGTGGCAGGATGGTGTGTGTGGGGAGAGGTAGAGACAGATACGCCTGAATGGAGGGAGGGAGGTGAGAAGCACATCTGAAACACTCTTGATTTTTTGCTTACTGCTGCTTTGGGAAGATTGACCATGTCCAGATTGCATGAGCTGGCAGTGTTGCATTCTTGAGTCATAGCTAATGCTGAACTTAGTTACTGGACATCTTGCTTCATGTCATCACACCTGACAATGAAAATCATGGGTTCTTCTGCAGTACAAATGTCTGTGGTATTCAAAAGTCATGTCAGTCAGGTGAAGCCCCTGTGACTGGAAAAAGGATAACATTGTACCCATCTTTGAAAGGAGTAGGAAGGAGGACCCTGGGAACTACTGGCCTGGTAGCCTCACCTCTGGGGCTTGGAAGATCATGGAACAGATCCCCCTAGAAGCAGTGCTAAGGCAGATGGGGAATGGGAAGGGGATTCAGGACCAGCAGGGCAGGTCATTCAGGACAGCCAGCATGGCTTCACCAACAGCGAGTCCTGCCTGACCAACCCGATGGCCTTCTCTGATGGAGAGACTCCATCAGTGACCAAGGGAAGGGCCATGGATGTCATTTATCTAGATGTCTGTAAAGCCTTTCACACAGTCCCCCACATCCTTCTCTCTAAACTGGAGAGAGATGGATTTGATGGTGGGCAGTCTGCTGGATAAGGAATCGGGTGAACATTTGCATCCAGAGGGAAGTGGTCACAGCTCAGAGTCCTTGTGGACATCAGTGATAAGCAGTGCCCCTCAGGGGTCTGTAGTGGGCCAGTACTATTTTATATCTCATTAATGATACAGATAAAGGGAGTGACAGGCTGAGAGGGAATGGCTTCCCACTGCTAGAGGGCAGGGTTAGATGGGATACCGGGGAGAAATTCTCCCCTGTGAGGGTGCTGAGGCCCAGGCACAGTTTGTCCAGAGAAGCTGTGGCTGCCTTGTTCCTGGGAGTGTTCAAGGCCAGGTTGGACAGGACTTGGAGTAACCTGGTCTAGTGGAAGGTGTCCCTGCTTATGGCAGGGAGTTGGAGTTGAAACGAGATAGTTTTTAAGGTTCCTTCCAACCCAAACCGTTCTGGGGTTCTACGATTTCTCCAGCCATTTTGGTACAGACTGAAACAGGGACATTCTTGTTCTCTTTGATAGGTGTGTGAATGAGACTAGCACTGTTCTCTTTCTCATCTTCTGTAGGTGAGGACAAGGAATAGAGACAGTCTGGGACTTTCAGTCACAAGACATCATATATATAGCAAAGTTATGATAGCAAAGTTATGCCATATGTCAGGTTACACCATCCAAACTTGTGTTTGGTTTGGGGCAGTGTGTTCCACAAACAACTGGCCTCTCACCTTATTGTTAGTAGTCATTGCAACAGGACTGTGCCTGGGATGGAGAGTTTAGCCCAAAATTGCAGAGGAAGGCCCTTCTTGGTCCCTTACTTTTTTTTTTCCATGAAGAACTTCAGAGCCCATTTTCCTGTTCCAGCTCTGCAGCTGAGAGGGAGCTGAAGAGGCACATTCTGGTTTATATATGTCTGTGCCAAGCTCTAAGGGAGGCAAGGGCTTGAAGTGCTGCAAGGGTTTAAAAAGGTCTTATAGGAGTATATAAATGAGATTTTAGGGTGTGTGTCTTAGAAAAAGTCTGTTTCCTGATGGGTGATGTCTCTTTGCAAGACACCTGCTCAGCTGTTCCTGCGGTGTTTGGCCGAGCCAGAAGCCCAGCTGAGCCTGTTCTTCTATCCCTCTCCAGCTGCAGCTCTATGACATTGAGAGCAGCACCAAGACCACTATTCTGAACTATTGCTCCTACGTGCAGTGGGTGCCAGGCAGTGATGTGGTGGTTGCTCAGAACAGAAACAGTCTCTGCATTTGGTACAACATCGATGCTCCAGAGCGAGTCACCATGTTTCCTCTGAAGGTAAAACTCTGCAGACTTTGATTGCCTCCTGCAGTTTCTTCTTCTTCTTCCTCACGTGTGTGGGAGTAGCAAGGGTGGTATGGCAGATGGGAGACAGAAGGGAACTGTTAGTTTCTTACGGACAAAATACAAGTTCATTTGTCAACTTTGTGGCAGATATTTCTGGCAGAAGATGGAGCGAGGAGCTGCTTCATGGCTCAGTGCTCACTCATTCAGAAGAACCATGACTGGCAGAGCTGTTGCAGTGCTGCCCTCACACCCCTGAAACCCCACACACTTCAGATGAGCAGGGGAGTATTGACAGCTGGTACTCTTTCTAGGGGGATATCGTAGGCTTGGAAAGGAATGATGGAAAGACTGAAGTGATAGTATCCGAAGGGGTGAACACTGTGCCCTACACCCTGGATGAAGGCCTCATAGAGTTTGGAACTGCCATTGATGATGGGGATTATCACAGGTAAGTGCTGGGTGCACCAGTGGGGATGGCAGGTAGCTCATGTCACATGCCAGACACCTGGGAATCAGTGACTCATGAACGGCAGCAGCACAGCTTTCCAGAGTTGACCTTCAGGCTCTCAGCATGATGTTGGTGCCAGGTCTGGCTATAATGAACATCAGAGTCCTTCAGGAGAGATTTTTCAGCTTTTGCCTCCTTACAGCTTTGTGGTTTCAAACTCAGGGAGAGACTGGTCAGTCTGGTCCCACAGACATCAGCAGGGCTTTGCTGAAGGTAGCTGTCAATTAATTACAGTGAATAAGAGTCTCCAGAGCAGCCAGATGTGAAGTGGTGCTTGGGTGCTTTTACTGCTGCCCTTCCAGGGATGCTGGCAGTATCATGGAAACATCTAGGAGCTGTGCAGAGTGAAAATTGACTGCTTGAAGTGGTCATGGCAGCCACCTGGGTACTGCTGACACTCTTAGAGGGCTTTTAAAAGTGACCAGGGGAGAAAACTTCACATGTTCATAGCACTGTTGTGTTTTCAGAGACTTTCTCAGTAGGGACTTGTATCAAACAGAACACTTTAAATTTATCCCACACTGCTACAACCTTCTGCTGATGATCTGCCTCTAAGTACCTTAGCCCAGGTAGGAATAACCTAGATGTCTGAATTTCCCCCTGCTCTGTCAGGCTCTGTGTTACACTGTCCTCTTCAGAGCTGGGCACACCCAGCTGGCTTTGGTTTCAGTGCCACTCTGGTTAGGAAGCTCCTGTCTCAGTCTGGGATTTTCTTCAGAGAGCTCTTCTGTCACTGAAAGTCTACAAATCTCTCTGTCTCAAGGGCTGCTGCATTTTTGGAGACGCTGGAAATGTCCACAGAGACTGAAGCCATGTGGAAGACCCTCAGTAGACTGGCTTTGGAAGCAAGACAGCTGCACATTGCAGAGAGGTACATCACATCTTCATGGCTTCAACATGCTCTTTGCTGAATCCCAGAAACCAGGGTCCAGCTAAAGATGTGGCTCTGTGTATGGCCTGGAGTATTCCCTGCATTGGAGACTTACATGTTCTCTGTGCCAGGCCATGGCTTTGCCTTTTCATCCCAGCCAGTAATGCCAGAACCAGGGCTGGGGAGACCTCTGTCTGTAGCATGAATTTTGGCTGATGTTAGCCCAGAGGTGTATTTAGCAAGGACTCGGAGAGCTGACAGACATCAACAAGCTTGAGGCATTGCTGAAGCCTGGGGAGGTGAAACATGAGCCTTGGTCATGTTCCTAGATTCTCCCATGGAGCAGGGCTAGAGGGCACATCTGAACATAGGTCTTGGCAAAATCCTTCTCTTGAAGTAGAGCCACCCCACCTCTCCCATTGCTGAGCTGAGTCTGCTGCCTGGTTTCTGATTTTCTTATCATGGACCAAGAGTGGGCAACAAAACCTGGGTATTGACTGACTGCTTTGCATTTTCCAGGTGCTTTGCAGCTCTGGGAAACATGGCAAAAGCTCGATTTCTGCATGAAACCAATGTCATTGCTGACCAGGCAGCTCAGGAGCATGTAAGTGAAACTTTTCCTGCTCTGCAGAGCAGCAGTTTCCGTAAACACTTGCATGCACATTATCTTCTGTGTCCTTGCTCACCAGTGTCATGCTACAGACCAGTATCTCTTTGTGTAGAAACTGCTGACATTGCCTTCTGTCCCCAGCTGCCAGGTCCCTTTCAAGGCTGGCCATTTTATACTGTCCTGGCTTGTCACTGCTGTGATTCTCAACTGTCTTTTGTTCTATAGTGACCCAGCTTCCACCTGCAGTGCCCTCCATGTTCCATTCTAGAGCCTGTTCTTTCCCCCAGCAAACAGAGCTTGCTGCTGTTGTCTGCAGGGTGGGGATGGCACAGACCATTACCTGGTGCGGGCCCGCTTGGCCATGCTAGACAAGAACTACAAGCTGGCAGAGATGATCTTTCTGGAACAAGTGAGTAAAGGAACAAGGAGTGGAAAAGGTTCTGTTTATTTCTGGGTGGGGAGGTGTGTGCCCTCTGCTGTAAGAGGAAAGGAAGATGTTGCTTGTTCCTAGTAGAAGAGTTTTCTCCATGAAGTAGAAAAGGTATTGCTTGTTCTGAGGTATGGAATTACCCTGAGGTGCAGGAAGAGTGTGAGGGAGGGTGTACATCCAAGTAATGGAGACAGTAGACTTTTCCAAGTGTTTTCTGCACATCTAATCCTGCCTGTTGTGGGAGCTCCATGGCAGTGTGTCTGCTCGGGTTAACACTTTGCTTTCCAACACAGAATGCCCCAGAGGAGGCCATAGACATGTACCAGGAGCTGCACATGTGGGATGAATGCATTGTGGTGGCCAAGGCCAAGGTACAGAGTACTGCTGCACTGGGCTATAGGCTGCTCTTGCTTGGTAAATCTTCTGGTTGGGAGTCCAATCAGGGTCTGTGGTTTTTTTCACCTGCCCTACCTTGCTTCTGCTTAGACAGGCTTCAAGTAGAAGGGAAGGTTGCACTGGTGTAAGTACAGACCTGGATGAACAGGGAGAAAAGCTACTGAAATTGAAGGCTTCAAAAAAGAATGGGTAGTGCCATGGTACACAGGGCTGGCATTGTAGTTTCTAATGGCTGGGCAACAAGAGGCCTGCTGCTGTGACCAGCTGCTCAGAGCCTGCAGGGTGAGCTGGACAATATCTCATCCCACCCAGGACTACCAGTTCTGTGTTTCTCCATAGGGACACCCAATGCTGGAGAAGTTGCGTCGGGGTTACTACCAGTGGCTGCTGGATACCCAGCAGGAGGAGAAGGCTGGGGAGGTCCAGGAGGGCCAGGGTGACTACCTGGCCGCCATCAGCTTGTATCTGCGGGCAGGGCTGCCAGCCAAAGCAGCACGGCTCGCCATGAGCAGGGACGAGCTGCTCACCAACGTGGATGTCATCGACAGGATCTCCACGGCACTGATCAGAGGGGAGCTGTATGAGCAGGTGAATGGCCCTTCCCACTGGGCTTTCAGCTTAGGGGCATCAGGGCCCTTACCCATCCTCTGCACCTGTGAGACACAGGGGGATTGAGCTGGAAGATAGAGGTAATTCTGGGTTGATGAGGTTGCAGTTAACATTTATGAGGAATTCCTCACTGTACCCATTGTACACGGGTGAGGTCTAGAATTACTCTTATTAATCAGGAAAAAGATCACATCTGATTGGCAACATGTCTCCAGAATGTAGAGTGTCAGTAATAGTTAAGGAGGCCTTTGGAAGATGGGAATCAACAGGAGCAGAATTGTGAATCAAACTGAAAACTTGATGTCACTGTGGAAATGTCAGTGCTTCCTCATATCAGAATAAAATACAGTGTAAGGATGGTCTAAATGGAAAAGTTAAGGAAGAAAAACAAAGGAGTTGAAGACTGTTTGTAAAGCCATGGATATCATAAAGAAGGGATGTGATTATTCTCTGTGTCTAATAACACCAAAGATGGATAACTTATTGTGAGGTGACAGTTTTAAAACCAAAGGGTGTTTTTTCCATAGCACATCATGTTAATGTAAGAAAGCAGTGCTGAGTCTGCCCACTGCTCAGTATCCTGGCCAACAGTGGCCTCTGGCAGGTGCTTAAGAAATAAGCCAGAGGCACTTATTTAAGATAAGCATAAAAAATAAAGATCAGGGCAGGCAAATACAGGGTGGCACTTCCTCTAGTGTGTTTTCATGGGGTCCAGCAGTTTGCAGCCTATAATGTACCTGAACAGTTCTACTTCCGTGTTTAAGAGCTCTTGATAGATTTTACTTCTATGAGCTTGTCAAATTATTGCTTGAACCACATGTAGATTTTAAGTTACAATTTTGGCTTTTACCCAGTTCAGTTAGATGTTGTGTGAAAAAAAAAACCACTGTTTTTTGTTAGCTTGTTTTATGTCTCCTTTATAAATTACATTTCTTTAGTCTCAATTTATCTGGTCATTTTAACGCAAGACAGCTTTGTACTTTTTCAAAACTGTCATCTTTTCTTAAGCTTTCAGTTGAAAGAATAACTGGAGCTCCCAGCTACTGGATGTTGTTACCAAAACTATAAATAGTCCAAAAATTATTAGACAAATCATGGAGGTAGAGTCTGTCAAAAGCCATTAAATGCGATGATGTGAGGGCATCATGACAAACTCAGGCCGCTTCTACTGTGCAGGTTGTCAGAGGTGGACAAAGAGAGGAAAGGCTGGTATATACTTGCTCTGTCTTTACAGTTCTTTAGATGTGTGGTCTTCCCTTCAGATACTGAAGGGAATGAGCCTTTGGTCTTGCAGGATGTCTGTGCTGGGGTCAGTCAGCAGGAAGGACAATGGTCTTGGCACATGCTGTCTTTCCTAGTAGCTTGTCAGTCCCCATACACTTGGTTAGGTGGAAGGCAGAGCTGGTGCAGGAGTGTGCATGGAGCTGGTAGGGTGTGATGATGTGGGGAGTGGTGGCTCTGGAAACTGGCAGCTTGTCTCTGTCGTAGGCTGGAGACCTGTTCGAGAAGGTTGGGAACACACGAAAGGCTCTGGAGTGCTATGGCAAGGGCAGTGCCTTCCTGAAAGGTACTGTGCTCAGTATGTTCCTCCCACTCATCTCCAGCAGGAGCCTGGCTACTCTGGCCTGGTGGCAACCTCTGGCTTATGAAATATTGCCCTGGAGCCTGGAGATGCCTGGGTGCTCTGCAGCTCCCACCTATCTTTTCATTCAGTGTATTTTCACAGAGTTGCACTTGCACGTGCAGTCCCAGGAGAGTGTCTTGTTCCCAAGCCCTTGACCATGCTGACTGCAGCAGCATGGATTTGCCCCAGCTCTCCACAGGGTCTAGGTTGCTGGGTAACTCATGGGAGCTGGAGTGGCTTAGACAGTCACCATTGCCCTCCTCCTGTGCCAGATCCAAGGCCCATGTTTGCCCCACAGTTCTGCTGCCCTGCTGGCCTCAGCATTACAGCTCTTGTGTCCCCTTACAGCCGTGGAGCTGGCTCGCCTGGCATTTCCTGCAGAGGTTGTGAAGCTGGAGGAGGCCTGGGGAGACCATCTGGTGCAGCAGAAACAGCTGGATGCTGCTATTAACCACTACATTGAAGCCAGGTGGGAGCAGGGGAAGGCTGTATAAACAGCAGGGTACTGGCAGGGCATGAAGCTGATACCTTTGCCTCTATCAGCAGGGGGTTTGCCTGAGTGAGCCCCCACTACCCCGCACAGGAGTGCCCAGCTTGCTTGTGTGCACCAGCCATTGATGCCTTCCCACATCTCTCCCAAGGTCTTACAGTGCTGATTGCTCTTCCTTGCTGTCCCAGTCCTTTCATCCCCCTTAGCACTGCCAGTTACTCAGCTGCTTTATGATGCTCTAACTCAGGAAGCTGAATCAGGCAGCAGAGCGCTCTAGTGTCCTTGGCACAGTGTAGCTAGAGGAGATGCCTGCTGCCTGGCTCTAAAGACTGATGGATTTGGTGCCAGGTGCTCAATTAAGGCCCTCGAGGCAGCTTTGGGAGCCCGGCAGTGGAAGAAGGCCATCTACATTTTGGACTTGCAGGACAAACAGACAGCAGCCAAATATTACCTCAAGATTGCCCAGCATTATGCAGCTTTGCAGGAGTATCAGGTGAGGCCACAGACACAGTCACCACTGCTCTGTGTGTCCTTTGGGTGTATTGAGTGTGGTCTTTTCCTGTCAGGTTGCAGAGGAGCTGTACATCAAAGGAGGCCAGACCAAGGATGCCATCGACATGTACACGCAGGCTGGGCTCTGGGAACAGGCTCACAAGGTAGAGTCAGAAGCCAAAGCTTCTGTGAACCTCACCCCACTTGGTGAGATGTGTCTTCCATCAGGAGGTGGTAGCGCCTTGTGCACCAATACCTGATCAACCAGTACTCTTCCCAGATACGTGTGCAGGGACATCCAATAGCCAGCAAGAAATCCGATGTTCCCGTCCTGACCCTGGCCTTCTCTCTCTCACAGCCCCATGTGGATGCACCTGTGCCACAAATGGCCCTCTCCAAGAGCTGGTCCTGTGCGCTTTGTCACAGTGACAAATGACTGCCCATTCTTTGCAGAGCATACAGCACAGATACCCGTTTGTCAGATGGGAAGGAAATATGTTTTCCCCTTCTCCTTCACTGTCACGTGTCAGGAAATTGCTGTTCATTTCTCCCCTGTGTGTTCCTTTTGGCAGCTGGCACTCAAGTGTATGAGCCAGGAGGAGGTGACAGTGCTGTACATAACCCAGGCCCAGGAGATGGAGAGACAGGGCAAGTACAAAGAAGCAGAGAGGTGAGTTTCCTCCAGTACTGGTGCCAGCCCAAGACTGAGCCCTGAAAAATTAGCTGTTGTGAGGAGAAGCCTTTCCTGGGTTAGAAGGGAGAATTTGGGACTGGGGTTTGGAATGGCTGGAGGAACTTTCTCCAGACATGGAGAACTGAAGCTGGTATTTCAGGGTGTGGAAAGGTTTCAGGGACTGGTCGTGTCCTTGGCTGAGCTGTTTGGATGTGCTTGTGTTGCCAGGCTGTACATCACTGTGAATGAACCCGATCTGGCCATCACCATGTACAAGAAGTGTAAGATGTATGATGAGATGGTTTGCCTAGTAGCCAAGTACCACAAAGACTTACTTGGAGATACTCACCTGCACCTGGGCAAGGTGAGTGCATCTCATGGCAGGGAATCAGCTAAACCAAGCAGGGACAAGATTGCTGTTAGGGACAAGGGTTTGAGATCACTTAAAAAATCAGTGGCAAGGGTGTGAGCAAAAGTCAGGTTTAATATTAAGCATCAAAGCACAACAAGTTTGTTGTCAAGATTTGCTCTACTACTTACAGGACAGCTAAGGCACAACAAGGAAAAACAAGCAACAACAAAACCAAAGAAAGTCCAGGCAATCAAAGAAGAAATTAACTAAGAACTATCTATGGAGGGGTGTGTGTGTGACAAAAGTGTGGGCAAGGATAGAAAAGAACACAGCCTAAAAGCTTAACAGCATTCAAACATAAGAGTACTTTAATTTAACTTACACCTTAAGACTAGCAATTTAACATAGGAAAACATTTAACTTACACCTAACTTAATTTATAGCTTAACTTTAACAATCTAACAGAAGAATAACACTTAACAGCATTTAGCCTAACTTACAAATTTGAAGTTATACTTAGCAACTCAGCAGAAGAGTAACACTTAGCAACACTTAGCTTATAACTTATGTTTAACAACTTAGCAAAAGAACAACACTTAGCAGCATTTAAGTAAGTTTATAACTTACCCTTATTTACAGGCCTAACTTCCTTATATATCCCAGATACTGAAACATTTAAGAAAGCCACGTTTCCCCCAGGTTTGCTGTAGCATATGTGCATCTTTATGCACACAGACAGAAACAGTCAGTGCCTACAAGGTACCTGTGAAAAATTCCCCCCAGAGGTCAGTGAAATCCTCACTTTGGAGGCCTTTGCATCTCCCAGTGGGTGAAGGATCAGGCTTCAAGGAATGAGCTATTGGCCCAGGACACATTGTGTTTTGGCAATCCCCCAACAGCAAACGTGAGGGTTTGCTGGCTCTGAGAGGTGTCCCCCCCCGGAGGGAGGTTGCTGGTCACAGCCCACTGTGGTCCCAGGACAGCTCAAAAGGGTCTCTTTTTGGGCTGCTGTTTATAGGATCACAAGGGCTTCAGTCATAACAATTTTCATCCTGGCCAGAGTTTGGGTTAGCATTTCCTTGAATGTGTGAGAACAGGAATGTTGCGATATTCAGGCAAGAGGAATATTTTCCAAGGCTGGTCATAGGGAAAACAGAAGCTCATTAGACAACAGCAGTTCCTGGGAGCAGGACAGTGTTTCTGATAAGCTCAGGAAGAGCTGAGCCCAGGTGGTGTTTTCAAGGCCAAGGGCCAGCGAGCATTTCTCAGCTCACTCTGCAGCCTGTGAAGGGGAAGGGGGGCATGCACTACCACAAGTGTCACTGCCTCATTGCCTCTGACTGCAGGAGCTGGAGGCAGAGGGGCGTCTGCAGGAGGCTGAGTACCACTACCTGGAAGCCAAAGACTGGAAGACCACAGTGAACATGTACAGAGTGAATGACATGTGGGAAGAGGCATACAGGGTAACAATCATTCATAGGTCCCCACCTGTGCAGGGGTCAGCTTCTGGCTGTGGGATCCTGGTGGAAACTGCTTTGTCTCTGTTCCCTGCAAGATCAGAACATTTGGTGTACCCTACCCAGCCTCAGAACTGCCCCAGCCCTGGAGCCTATGGGCCTCCTAGTCTGCAGCATTGCAGCCCAAGAGCAGGGTTTGACCCTTGGCCTTTCTGCAGGGCTGCCTTCCTCGAGGCACTGCTCTGCCCTGGTCATCCTGTTGTGCCTCAGGGATACAGGGATACAGGTTTTTCTGGCCGCAGCCCCCAGCACTGCTCTCCTCAGTGTGGCCGTGGAGTGCTGGGTTCCCTCCTGCTGTCCAAGCAGTGATGTGGCTGTGCTGAGGCCGCAGCTGTTCTGCCGCACCATGTGTGCCTTTGTCTTACTGTCCCCCTCCCCAGTGCAGTGGTGGTTGCAGAAGGGTTTGTCGGGAGGGAGCAGATGGTTTTGGGGCTCCCTCCTGCTGGCAGGCAGCACATGAGAGGGGCTCAGTCTGCTGAAGGTGGAACATACACTGGGTTCTTCCATTTCCTTTCCTTTGGACAGGTGGCCAAGGCGTACGGGGGTGCGAACTCCCACAAGCATGTGGCCTATCTGTGGGCAAAGAGCCTGGGTGGAGAGGCAGCTGTGAAACTCCTCAACAAATTTGGACTTCTGGAGATGGCCATTGACCATGCAACAGACAGCGGGTATGCAGATGCCCAACACCTCCCTCCCCTCTGCCTAACCAGAGAAAAACATGTGGGCCAAGATAACTGTGTGCACGTGGTAGCTGCAGATCCAGAAAACGGCATGTCTTCCTACTCCACCATGCTTCACACAGGCCTTCCACATCCTTGACACATCCCACTTCTCATCTTTGTGTCAGTCTCTCAAATGCCAAGTCTGAGCTGGCAGGAGAATGCAGTTTGTCCCTCAGCCTCTGCAGGGGAAGGCTTGTTGTGAGAGCCTCTGAGCATGAGGGAAGGTACTCCTCAGTGTCTGCCACACCAGCTGCCCTGCTGCTGGCCAGGGGTCTGCCTGTATGGCCGTTCATTACTGCTCTTCCCGAGGCTCCCACATCTCTTGGCTCTGGCCTTGGGCTCTAACAGCAGGTGTGAAGGAGCCAAGATTCCTTAGTGGGGACTCTAAAAGCTCCCGGTCAGGAACAGGAGGAGCAGGCAGTGTTAATTCACTTGGGGTCCCCTGTATTCCCCTCTCCTCTCCCAGTGTCTTGTGCTCTATTTGATGTTCTTGTTGAAGGCATACACTCACAGCACAGAGTCCTTCTCTCTTTCATTGCAGAGTCTTCGAATTTGCTTTTGAACTGGCCCGCCTCTCCATGAAGCAGAAGATGCCAGACATCCACTTAAAGTATGCCATGTTCCTGGAAGATGAGGTAATTTTCCCCCTGGAACAGGTGCAAGTTCTCTAGTCCCTCAGGTAACTGAGCAGTCGTGCCTGGGCTGCTGCAGCAGTTGCAGTTCTGGCTGCAGTCCCTGCATTTCCAAAGGGCTCCATGGTGACAGTGCCAAGCTCCACACATCTGTGTTTCATAAATGCTCCCTGCCTTGTGGTGAGTAGAGGAGGTCATGTGATGATGCCAGAACAGGAAGGTGTGCAAACAAATCACTTCTTCTCCTCTAGGGTAAATTTGAAGAGGCTGAAGGAGAGTTCATTAAAGCTGGGAAGCCCAAGGAAGCTGTGCTGATGTATGTGTCCTCCACATCCTGCTGTGTCTGCTCTCTCCATGCAATGCCAGCCTGGTTGCCTCTCCAGCACCGGGCTGCTCCTTGTCATCCTTGTTGTTACACCTCGTGTCCGTGGTGCGTGTCATCCCCCAGGTTTGTGCATAACCAGAACTGGGATGCTGCACAGCGTGTGGCTGAGGCTCATGACCCAGACAGCGTGGCTGATGTACTGGTCGGACAGGCACAGTTTGCCTTCGAGCAGAGAGAGTTCCAGAAGGCAGAGGCCTTCCTCCTGCGAGCACAGAGACCTGAGCTGGCCATCAAATACTATAAGGTGAGTGCAGTCTGTAGCTACATCGTTGCCTTCCTCACTGGACAAGAACCCAGTTTAGAGGAAGCAGTGAAATTGACCTCCCAGCTCCCCCTGTCAGCTTAGTAGCCAAAGAGAAACCATTTACTCAGGGTTTCTGGGGGAACTGAATTCTGGCCTGAAGACTGAACCAGTGGATTTCATATCACAGCTTTGCTCTCTCACGGTTCTGGAGGATGTGTCCTGCCAGATTGCGGGTGGTCCTTGGGGTAGCACAAGTGTGTGCATTTGAAGGCTTAAGTGCCCATTCCACTGAGGAAGCTGGAATGGATGAGCATGTTCCCCTGAGGTGGACAGACACAGGTGCCATTCTCAGGGAGAAAAGAATTGGGTGGTGCCACTGTGGTTGTTTCTTCTGTTGGTTCTCTGGCAAGAGCACATGAGGGGATAGGTGTGTTGTGTGATAGCAGGAGTGTGGGGGATCCTGGTGAACTGGTGAAAACTCCCCGTTGTGCCTGTGCAGGAGGCCGGCATGTGGAGTGAGGCCCTGCGGATCTGCAAGGAATACTTGCCTGGGCGACTGGGAGAGCTGCAGGAGGAGTGTGGCAGAGAGGCTGGCAAGAAGGGCTCCAGGTAAGGAGTGCTGTGGTCAGGCTTCAGGAAATAGTCTGGAAGCTTGTCCCCATGGCCATTTTGCTGATGCCTTACAGAGACAGCCTGATGGGATCCCTGACATCCACTTGTTTCCTTCTTGAGGACTCCGGACTTCTTACTGCATAGGTTTCCTATCATCCTTCCTTATTTCTCTGGGAGTCTTATTTCTGCCATCCAAGATCTCCCAGATGGCATCTTGCCCCACTTACAAATCTCCATGTTCTCGTGTACTGCCATTGCATCTCCCCAGGGTCCTTGGTCAGTTCTTTCCTCAGCACTGTTCATGTTCTCTGTCACATGCTGCACTCTGAGCTCCCTGCTTACCTGTCGTGTGCACCTCCCTGCCCACCCCCTACACACTGTCTGCAGGATCTCTGGCAGCATCCCCATCCTGCTCACAGCCTGCATTCCTCCTGCAGTGGAACTGAGGGGCTGCTGGAGCAGGCACGGGAGTGGGAGCAGTCTGGGGAGTACGCCAGGGCAGTGGACTGCTACCTGAAGGTGCGGGATCCCAGCAACAGTGTCCTGGTGGAGAAATGCTTACTGAAGGTACTGTCAGGGGCTGGGATTCCCTTCACTTGGTCTTCTGCCTGGAAGCTCTTCCACAGCCTGAGTGCACCTCAGAGATCTGTGTCACTGCAGGGCTCAGGAGAGCCTGCAGGGCTGAAAACCTTCATAGCTGTTCTCTTGAGCCATGACAGCCTGTGCTTATCCTGCTCGGTGCTGCCTCCCTTGCTCTGGCACCTCTGCCTGTGGCAGGCCCATGTCTGTGCCCACAGCTCCCTGCACTGCAGAGCTGCACTTTGTGACTCAGCCCTTGCTGGAGGAGCACCTTCCTGTGCTCCATGCCACCAGCCTTTGTGCTGTGTTCTTGCTCATGCTTCTCACTCACACCCATGTCCTTGTACCAACTTCAACTACAATTACGTCCTTGTCTGATCTTCTCCCATGTGTGAAAGTAGCTGGGCTTTGCTCCTCTGACTTGTCAAAACGACCTGCCATTTCTCCCCTTCCTCCATCATTCAAGTGCTTCCAAATGTCAGTATTTTAGCTGGGACTGAGCACTTCCCAGCTTCATCCCACTCTCCCACCATTTCTGTCTATTGAGCTGCTGACAATTTCTCTTCACAGGCTGCTGAGTTGGCTGTGAAATTCTTGGGTCAGTCACAGAGCATGGAGGTGACACGGACCGTGGCTCCTCAGCTGGTGGCCATGAAGAAATACAGTATGGTGAGGACTGGCTCCTGCCCCCAGGGCTGCTGAGGAAGTAGAGACACTGGAAGGGAGAGCTCTATCCAAGGGAAGGAGGTCAAGTCACATCCTGGGGTGATGGGTGGCCTTATCTAGAGATAGGCCGTGCAGAATCTTCAAGGAGGATGAAAGAGGGGAATGAATCAAATCCTGGAATAGTGTGAGAGAGCCAGGCCTTGGGAGAAGGCAAGAAACAGAAGAGAGGCTTATCTTTTGGGAAGAGACTCTGTTGTGTCTGTGTGCTGAAGCACCAGCTGAAGCACCAGAAGCACCAGCTTCAGTGTGGGATACAGGGAACCCTTGGGGTTTTGCCTCCCATGGAACTGTCTCTGGCCCTGCAGGCAGCTGAGCTCTACCTGAACTTGGACCTCGTCCGGGAAGCTATTGATGCCTTAATTGAAGGGGAGGAATGGAGCAAAGCCAAGCACACGGCCAAGGAGTTCGACCCCAGGTATGCCCTGAGCTTTGCAAACCACACCATTCTTGTTCCCCCTCCCACCCCCAGCTGGTCCCTTGTCCTGCCCTGTACTGTCCTGTTGCCCCTAGGTTTCCTGGATTCTCCCCACAGAGGCTTTCCCACAGGGAAACAGCGTACATTCTCCACAGCACCCCTTCCCAAGCCATTTCACATTCTGACACTTTCCTATTGGCACACATCCCACAGAAACTGTTATCCCCTTTGGATTCACCCCTATCCCTATCTCCCTTTCCCTTGCCATAACTCTGTGCATGCACTTCCTTCTGAAAGCCCTGTGAGCCCTTGTTCTCCTCACATATTATGTTGTGAAGAGCTGCTTAGACCCTTTTCTTCCCTGTCCATCTGTGCACCAGCAGCCTGCTAGCAAGACACAGCACAGCTGCAAGTCTGCTAGTTCCAAAGCTGAATCCAGCCTCTGCACTGCTGTAAGACATGAGTCTTGCTGCCTTTTGGGATTCTTTCTGCCTGCAGGTCAGAGGAGTACGTGGACCAGCGTTACAAGGAGTATTTAAAAAAACAAGGAAAGGTGGATTCGGTACGTATTTGGGATGTCTCGCAGGCTGGGGAGTGATGTCAGGACCTGTGCAGATCCTGGGGCCCTTTGCCTGACTATGGGTATGAGTGAGAAGTCTGTATGTGCCTGTGAGCCATGGCTACTGCATGCCAGACCACAGAATCATAGAAGGGCTTGGCTGGGAAAGGACCTTAAAGCTTCCTTCAAGCTCATGTCATTCCACCTCCTGCTTTGGGCAGGGACACCTGGCACTAGAGTGGGTTGCTCCAAGCACACATTGCTAGGTCATGTCCAATTTGTTGTCCACCAACACCCCCAAGTCCTTCTCCTCTGCACTGCCCTCCATCCATTCTCCACCCAGGCTGCATCTCTGCATGGGGTTGCTCTGACCCAGGTGCAGCACCTGTCACTTGTGACCTTCATAAGGTTCACATGGGCCACCCTCCTCAGCCTGACCAGGTCCCTCTCAGTGGAAGATGGGGGCACAGGCTCTGTGATTTCATGCCGTGGAGAGGAAGAGACTCTGTGTCTGGGGAAAAAGACATGGGTGATCTGATGCTTGTGTGGATGTGAGTAGGAAGCCTGGCCTGCACAATGACTTTATGGCTGTTTCCATCCTCAGCTGGTGGGAATTGATGTCATGGCAGCTCTGGATATTTATGCAAAGCAGGGGCAGTGGGAAAAGTGCCTGGAGGTCGCAGCTAAGCAGGTGAGTGCTTGTGTGAGCCAGGGACAGAGCTGGGCTCCTGGAACCCTGCAGTGGGTGGGCAGTGTGGAGAGCCACTGCAGGGGCTCAGGAAGCACCACACCACTGTCCCCCTCAGTGCGTGGGGAAGTGCTAGAACCTGGAAGCATATTGTGTTTAAATTTTGTGATTAATGGAGCATTGGAAGAAGCTAAATGAGTTGTTTGGGCTGGAAGTAATTGGTACCATGGAAACAGGGATCTGTAGAAGAAAGCCTTCTTTCTTGTGTTCTTGAGAGCAGTGGTGTCAGTCAGAAAGAGACATCCTAGTCAGGAAAGCAAATCTGACATTTTTTCAGTTTTACTGACCTGAAACTAACAAAATTACCTCAGCAGAGTAATAAAGTGGAGAAAAGCAAAATGAAACTGTTTTACAGTGCTCTTTCAAGGAAGTAGCAGGAGAAGACAGCTCTCGATTACCAGGATGTCCTTTGAGGGATGGTTATTGATTGGTGATTGGCTGTTAAACAGTTATTGGTTAAATGGTTGTTGATCATGGAGGTAACCAAGGGTGGGCAGTTCTTTGGAGTGAGATACTGGTTCAGATTGAATAACAGGGTGGCCTTGGCAACAGCATCTGCAGTTAGTAGCGACATACCACCTTGTCACTCAGGCCAGCTGAAGCCTTGGAAAGGCACTGGGAATGTCTGGGACTGTGGTTTTGTAACTTTGGTTCCAATAACCTAAGTTTGGATTCTACTGGAGTGAACTGGGTGTCTCTTAGATTTGGGCTTCTCTGTGATGCAGATGGTCTCTGTTGAAGTCATTGTTCTCTTGGGAGCTCCCCTATTGATACTCTGCTTATCAGGAGCCAGAGAATAACTACACACTGCATTTAATGGGAAGGACTCAGATTATTGTATTGGGCACCACAAGGCCACATTGAGTCTGAGATCGTGGTGTCTGCTCATGCCTCCTAGAGAGCAATAGCTTGATCCTTTTCCATAACCAGTGCAGAATATAATCACTGTGAGTCAGCTGCTCTACAGTGATTATACAGCAGAAATGGTACATTTATCAAAACAGGTCACATACCAGACTTAACCTTTATCCCAGGCTATGCTGAACATGGTGCTTCACCAGCACCCTTCTGGGTGTTTGAGTTCTGGGCATCTGCTGGGACACTGGTCTTTCCTCTGCATAATAAACTTCTTCCATTGCTCAGCTTTTAACAGGGTTGCACATTTTCTGCCATTTTCTTCCTGTCATTACTATATTTATGCATGTCTGAAGCAGTTCTTTCCTCACTTGAATTTCTGTGAGGCCAACAGCAGTCCTCAGCATTATCTGTGGGGTCAGCACTGGTGTGAGCAGCACTCTAAGAAAGTCTGCAGTCCTGGAGCTGTGACAGCGTGTGGGTAATGGACTAGAGCAGCTTTGTAAATTACAAACATCTTCACCCAGGGTTTTAGTTACTTTCTTTGTTAGACTGAGGCTGCCTTACAGGTGGTAGCCTTGTTGACACAGGTGCTGCATCCTTCAGGTGTTTGGCAGTATTCCTTTGGCAAGTGGTGAGCAGCTGCAAAACAGCTGTATTTGCATGTGTGGAGGATCAGCACAGCATCAGCCAGCCAAGATAAAGGTGTCAGTAGGGCCCAAATCAAACCCAGGTGTGCTTAGGGCAGTCTGGCTCTGATTACCTGTTTCACCCTTTGGCACTCAGGTGTGTGGGGTTGTGCAGGCATGGCTGAATCCATCCCCACCAAGTTCATGAGCCTCAGGCTGCTGCTTTCCATGTGTCTTCTCCAGAGCTATCAGGTCCTGCACAAGTACGTGGCTCTGTATGCAACACACCTGATCTGTGAGGGCTGCTGGGACAAAGCCCTGCACCTGTACGCCCAGCACGGAGCACCTGCCAACCCCCAGGTAAGGAGGGCATCCCCAGGTGGGCTGTCCAGTGTGCTGTGACCTGCTGCATGATCAGGCTCCCAGCCTGAGCTGGGATTGCCTCGTGTTCATCATGCCCAGCCCTCAGTGGGTTCTTCCAGGGGGCTGAAGGAAATCTCCCAGCATGTTCTCCACGGGAAGGAGCAGGGGAAGTTGAGTGTTTGTGTTTGTTTTGAGCACTTTGAGCACCAAGTTCAGAACAAAAGGAACCATTTGCCTCTCTGGGAGCACTGGCTGCAGGAAGCATCCTTCCATCCTTCCCTGTTTGCCTGCCTTGTCCCCAGCCCCCCTTCCAGCCAGTGACCTGCAGCACTGCCCTTCTGCAGCCCTTTTCTTGGCCTGTGCTTGGCAGCAGGAGAGCTCTGGAGTCTGCTGACTCCTCATCTGTCTCCTTCCACACTTGTGTCCTTTTTGTTGCAGAATTTCAACATCTACAAGCGTCTGTTTGTGGAGATGGTGAACGCTCCTGGCAGGAACTGTGCCGAGGCGTACTCGGGCTGGGCTGAGCTGCGGGACGTGCTCCTCGGGCTGGTGAGTGTGGCCATGGCACCCCTGCCTGCCAGCCCCAGCCCCCGGGGGCTTGGCTCAACAGGAACAAGAGCCAGTCTCTTGGCAGGTGACATGGACTGTTTTTAGAACACAAGCTAAGAGTAGAGAGCTGGCAGTGTGGACAGTAGGAAAACAGGATCCTGGGAAGTGGATGTGGCTGAGCAAGAGAAGGCAGAGAAGGAGACCCTGTGCTCCAGGCCAGATCCTAGGAGTGGGTCTGGACACTGGCCCTTGCAGAGCTCCAGGTGTCACTGTGACATGGGAGCTGTCGTGACATTCTCTTCTCACCCAACCTCACAATCAGCAGCTTGCATGGGGAAAGCACAGAGCTACTGAGCCTGGAAAATATGAATTCTCCTCATGGAGGCTTAGAGCCTTCTGCTCCTTGTTCCTGTCCAGAACACCTTAGCCAGAGCTATGATTGGCTTACCTCTGTTTCTGTCCCTACTGTGAGCATAGGCAAAATCAAAAAATCCTCCCTTTGTCCATCCAGGCTCACCCCTGCTTCCAGTGCTGGCTCTTGTTGCAGTACTGGTGACTCTCCCTGGCTCCCACAACTCCTTCCTTCAGCATGCTTTTGGACCCAGAGCACCCAAGGCCCAGCTCTCGTCCAATCCCAGAGATGTCTGGATATTCCAGATCCTTCTCTCTCCTGACTTCCCTGTCTCATGTGGATGAAGAGTGCCCTTGTGCTCTCCTGCTCTCAGTTTCTCTCATTTTCTCTTCTCAGTGTGAAAACCTAGTGAAGTCCAGCGAGGCAAACACTGCAGCGCACGAGGAGTTTGAGAGGATGCTGCTGATCTCCCACTACTGCGCCGCCCGCTGCGCCGCGCAGGGCCTGAAGCAGCTGGTGAGGCTTTGGAGCTCCTCTGCCAGGTCACCTCCCAGAGTGGGGAACCCCATGGGCATCTGCAGGTTCGGGGCTATCCATGGGTCACTACTCCACAAATCACCCATCATGGATGCATGAGAATGGGACTGCAGCAATCTGGGAGCCCACTGCTAGCAGGTGGAGCTGTAGGTGGTGTTTCTGCTTACTGTGGGTACTGTCTGTCCCAGCCTCTGTGGCTGAGCTGTAAACCAGGGCAGGAACTGATCCTTGTGCTTGGCATGACTTGTGAGAGCAGAGGTGCCAGTAGAAAATTAGGAATCACAAAAAATTTGATCTTCTAAGAGAGGGATGGCTTCCTCTCTGCTCTCCTCTCTGGCTCTCCTGCTGGCTTCACACAAGGTCTTCAGAGCAGATTGTCTGCCCAGGGCTTCAGCAGGTGCTGGTGCTGTGTGCTGGGCCTCCTGGGGGGCTCTGGGAGCTCATGGGCCTCTGTGGGGGCATCACAAGGCCCTGTGACTCTTTTGGAGTCTCGTGTGTGCTGGGATTTGCTCTTGGCCTCCCTGCTGAAGTCTTGATCCATGTGGGATTGTGAAATTGTTCTAGAGCTCTGGATGGATGTGGTACTAGAGTTGTGATGGAGAAGGCTGGGAAAAGGAAAAGAACTCCAAGAGAAGACTGGGACTTCCCCATGGCTGTGTGTGTGGATGTTGGGGGTCCAGAGACATGTCAAACAGCAAGAGCCAAGTCTGATGTCTTGGAAACCTGTACAGATCTCCACAGCTGTGGAATGTTGAGGGGCTGGGCAGTCTATTTGGGACCATGAAGAAGGGGGGGCCTTGACAGTTCTTGTGTGACAATGGGTATCTGGCAGCAGAAAAGTGAAATTACCCTTCAATTCCTCACCCCTGCACCAAAATTCTTACATAAAAGCATACAAGAAAAAAATTACTGAGACTGTGGTTGGAATAGGTTTGTGGAGAGGCTGGAGAGTCTCCATTCCTTGAGATGGTCAAAACCTGACCAGGCATATTCCTGAACCAGGCATATGGCTGCTGCTGCTTTGACTGGGGCTAGGGGCAGGATTTGGGAGCAATGTCTGGCATCTGCCAGCAATGTCAAGCCAGCAATGCCTTCCAGCCTCACCTGTTCTGTGACTTAGGTGGGGGATGTTTGCATGTGGCTTCTCGTGAAAAATAGCAAGGCTTGTAAAGCAGAAGAATTTCACCCTCAGGTGACAGTCCCATGTGTTCCGTGGTGAGGGAACTCAGGGTCAGGACTCAGGGTTTTGACCTTTTTTACCTGTAGGGCGTGTGTGGGTGCAGAGTCCTTGCTGTGAGTCTGGGTGGATCTCATGAGATCCCTTCCAGCCTGTTTTGTCTTTGCTGAATTGCTGTGTCTTTGCTGTGCTCTGTGCCCCAGGACACCATGGCTGCCCAGCTGTCCATTTCCCTGCTGCGCCACACAGATCTGCTCCCTGCAGACAAGGCTTTCTATGAGGCTGGCATGGCTGCCAAGGTAAGAGCTACCTGCACCAGGGAAGGACACAGGACACCTGGGCTCGGGGATTCTTGGCTTTATCTTCCCAAATCCTGGACTCTCACTGGAGGCTGTTCCTGAAGCAGCTGGCCAGTCCTCAGCCAGTGAGCAGATGGGACCTACAGACCCAGGGGTGGACAGAGGCCGTGTTATGGCTCTGTCTGTGTGGGTGTGAGGCTGCTCAGCTCTGCTCTGCATCACCCAAGTGTCTGACAGTGTGCCTGGGAGCTGTGACACACGGCAAGGACAGCAGCATGTCCTCGCTGTGCAATAGTAGAGCTATGGAAAGGTTTAGGTGGGAAGGGACCTTAAAGTTCATCTTGTTCCATCCCCTGCCATGGGCAAGGACACCTTCCACTATGCCAGGCTGCTCCAAGCCCCATCCAGCCTGGTCATAATGCCTGTCTCCATTCTGTGGGACAGCCTGTGGTGATGAGCTGGTTGGACACTGTGGCACAAACAGCCACATCCTTCCTAGCCATGGCTCTGGGAGAAGAACTGGCTGTGAGGATGAGCTGCGCAGTCTCACTCAGGGTTCCTCTCCATACCAGGCAGTCAGCTGGGAGAACATGGCATTTGTCTTCCTGAACCACTTCCTGGACCTCTCAGATGTGAGTATGGTCTGTGGGGGAGGGAGGGCTGGCTCTCTGAAATGGCAGTGGCGCTGCCATTGCTGTCACAGGGCCACTACAGCCCCCCAGGCTGGGCAAGGCTCACCCGCGGCTCCTGTGGGGCAGCACACTGGAGCTTGGACTGATGGGGGAGAGCCCCCAGACCCCACTCAGTGTGTGCCTGGAGCAGGGGGCACCCTCACACCCCACATTGGCCTGACAGTTTAGGCCTGGAATCCTCACGGCTGCAGATGCCATTGCAGCTTTCAGGGTGATCACTCAAGTTGTTCCAAGGGAAGAAAAACTACTTGGGAGGTGGAGGCTATGGCCCAGTGCTTTGGCCACTGTGATACAGGACTAGGGAGTCCACTCAGTGCCTTGCTTGTCCAGCAGGCTGGCCACCAGAAACACCAAATCCAAGGGAGCTGACACACCTCACTGTGCCAGACTCTCGAGTGCTGTCAGCAGCAGCTGGGGGACAACAAAAGCACCCAATTACATCTTTCCCTTCTTCAAGGCCACCTGAACAGGGCAGAGTCTGAGACACTGCAGAGTGTGGATGGCAGGAGGGCCTGGTCACCACAGCACCAACAGGCAGGAGCATCCTGGCCATGAATTGTACTGTGAGCTCTACAGCTGGCATGGCCCAGTGCTCTACCCCTTCTTTCCAGGCCATTGAAGAAGGGAACCTGGACTCCCTGGACCATTCTGATTTTCAGAAGACAGACATTCCCTTTGAAGTGCCCCTTCCGGACCATCAGCACGTGCCTGTGAGTGTCACCTGTCTTCTTCAGCAGTGGTGCTGCTTCAGGGCCCTCTGAACAGGGAGTGGGTGGGGCTGGGATTGCAGAGGCTGCAGGGATGGAAACGGACCCAGAACTGGCACCTTCTGCCTGTCCCTCCACTGCGAGCACACACACACACACACACAGAGACGTGTTGCACACAGCTGCGTGCACAAACACGTGTGCACAGATGTGTTGCACACACACATACCTGTACATACACACACACATACACCTGTACGCACACAAAAACACACACCCTGTGTACACACTCACACACATATACCTGCACACACACAGACACACCTGTGTACACACAAAAACACACCTATGTACACCCACACACCTGTACACACACGCGCACACACACCTGTACATACACAAACACGCACTCTCCCCCCCCATGCTCCCCAGCACACACACACACCTGTGTAGGCCCACACACCTGTACACACGTACACACACACCTGTACACACACACACTCTCTCTCTCTCTCATGCTCCCCAGCACACACACACCTGTGTACACCCACACACCTGTACACACACATACACACACCCACTCTCTCTCTCATGCTCCCCAGCACACACACACCTGTGTACACCCACACACCTGTACACACACACACACACCCCCCTCTCTCTCTCTCTGATGCTCCCCAGCACACACACGTACACTCAGCCCCGCTGTGCCCCATGCTCGTGTGTGCTGTGTGCGCGCCATGCACGCCTGTCCTGCTCTCCACGTGCTCCCTGCTGCTGTGGGGCTGCGCTGGGGCAGCAGCAGCAGCATCCCACTTGCAGCCTCGCCCTGGCCTTTGCCCCCAGGAGGAGCAGCGGGAGGAGGTGAGGGACTGGGTGCTGACGGTGTCCGTGGACCAGCGGCTGGAGCAGGCGCTGCCGCGGGACGAGCGTGGCACCTACGAAGCCTCTCTGGTGGCAGCGGGGAGCGGGGTGCCCTCCCTGCCCTGCCTGCTCACGGGTAAGCTCCCGGCCAGCTCACTCAGACATGGCACAGTGCCATGCTGGGAGGGGGAACTGCAGGGTGGGCCTGGCAGGAGGCCTGGGCTGGGCTGTAGAGCAGCGGAGGGGCTGGGTGGCTGTGGGGAACCAGCTCTGCTGGAGGAGATAGGGCATTTTTACTGTGGGGGTGAGTGAGCACTGGAACAGGTTGCACAGAAGTTGTGAGAGCGCCATCCTTAGAGACAGTCAGAAGCTGTCTGGATACACCTGTGTACACACCTATGTACCCCCTGGGCTGGGGTGGCCCTGCCCAACAGGGAGCTGAACCATACAGACCCCAGAGCAATCCTGAGCTCAGCCACTCTGTGGCTCAGGGATGGCTCAGGCTGGCACAGCTCTGCTGGGAACTCCAGGCTGGCCAGCACAGTCAAGAATGGGCAGCACCTGGCCCTGCTCTGTAGTGCAGGACCTAAAAAGGGTCAGAGAAGGGGGAGCAGGAGTGGGCCACCAGGAACAGGGCTGTGGCTCCAAAAGTCAGAAGCTGGGTGCCATTGTTGGACCTACTCACTTGGGTGTCATTGCCCAAGGGCAGTTCAGCCTTAATCTTCATTTGATCCCCCCACTTTGAACACCCCTTCTTCATTTTGGTCTCCTGGAGACCAAGGCAGCATTATTGCCCCAGCACACTGTGCTGTTGGGGCAGCCCCAGCTGCAGCACAGGGAAGGGGTGCACCAGGTGGGGGGATGGCTGCTGTGGGGCTCAGCTTGTTCTGAATGTGTCACTTTGTGCCCAGGATACCCCGTGCTGGGAAACAAGATTGAGCTGAGGCCAGGCCGAGAAGTGAAGAAGGATGCGTGGTACAAATTCGTGATGGCTGTCAAGGTGAGCCAGAACCCCCAGGCAGGGAGACAGGCTCTGGGGGGTTCAGCCCCTCGTGCTGACAATGCAGCATCCTTCTGGGTGAGTCATGCTCCCAGGGCAGTTCACTGCACTGACAGGGCGGCTTGCAGGGGATTACCAGACCCAGTCCTGCCAGCCCACGAGTTCCTTCAGGCACCAGTGCCAAGGCCTCTCTCTTTTGCAGACATCCCACAGCCCTGCAGGCCAGGATGTGATCGAGTTCCTCCGACGGTGGTGTGGGGGACTCCCAAGCACCAGCTTCTCATTCCAGTGAGCAGGACTGGGGCAGCTTTCAGGCCTGTTCCTCAGCACCTTCCACATCCAATAAACATGTTATCTCAGCCCTGCAGTGCTCCTCTTTGCCAGGGGACGCTGGGCCCAGAACACTGCAGTGCTGGCACAGGGCTGCACCCCGTGTCTCAACCCCTGCGTCCGTGGGTGACTTCCACACCGAGGCCACGGCTCTGTCACCACCCCTGTGCTTGGGGAGTGGCAGGCACAGGGATGGGCTCACAGAGTAGCTGCACTTCCCTTCCCTTGGCATGCCTTGCTCCCAACCAGCACTCGCCTGGCAGAGCCACTTAATACAGCCAGTGTAGAAAGGAAAAGTTTATTTATTCAAGAAAACTAGAGATCTTCACCAAAGGGATTCTTCCCCTTCTGTTCCCTGACATGTCTGAGCACAGGCACAGCCAGCTGCCATGCCTGCAGTGGCTCCAGGACTGCCCACCCCATCACTGCTGACAGAAACCAACAGCCTCCAGCACACCAGGAAGGGCCCGGCAGCTTGGGGAGAGGATGGGAGAGCATCTGGGGCCCACGGCACCTGGTGACCTGCAGGGTCTGTCCCAGGTGGGGTGGTGGAGCTGGGAGAGAGGGGGCAGGGCACACCCTCCCTGCTGCAGCCCACTGCAGGAGGTGTGACATCACCTGGGCCCCGGCCTTGCTGGATCACAGCGCTCCTGCGGCACCACCTGGAGCAGAGGAGCAGTGTCAGTGCCAGGCTGTGCTGCAGGGCCCAGCATCACTGACTCCTCTGCCCGTGTTCCTTGGAAGAGGTGTTCTGGGGGCCTGGGGTGGGCATGGGCCCTCTGGATGGCAGAGCCTGCTCCCCCCATCCCAAGCATGGCCCACATGGGGCACTCACCTCTCCAGCTACGCAGGAGACTCAGCAAGTCCTGCCAGGAGCTGCTGCCTCTCACGGGGTGGCTTCTCCATTGCTGTACTTGGCCCGGCCAGCTAGAGAAGGAAAAAAAAGACAAAAAGAAGTGTAGAGTGGCAAGGACAAGTGATGGGAAGTGTTCTCACAAAAAAAAGAACAGGCCTGGCTACCAGGGGGATGAAGAAGAGGGTCCCTCTGCAACTCCCCATGAAGGGGGGCTGGTCTGGCACTTAGGCTGGCTAGAAGAGGTTCCAACTCAGCATCCCCCCTACTGCTGCACAGCCTCCTTGTTCCCAGCAGAACCCAGCACCTTACGAGTGCAGCACAGGGGCAGCAATCATGGGGGAGATCGAGGGAGATGTGTCCAGGGAGATCTGTACCTGCTCTTTGCCATAGCTGTATGCACAGGGCCCGATGCCCTGGAAGACCAGAGCCACCAAACAGCTCCTGCCCGAGAGCACGGCTTCCGCAGCTGCCAGCAGCAGGGAGGGGAACCAGAGGGCCAGGGCTGTGTCCTGCGGGGCAGGGGCTCACAGGAACGTGGGCACTGCACCAGGCTGGCTGAACACACTCAGCAGAGACTGTGTGGACAGCAGGGGAAGAAGGGGGAGACGGAGAGAGAAGGGAAGCAGGAGGGAGAGTGAGAGTGAAAAGAGAAGACGAGAGGAAGCAGAGGGAGAAAGAAGCTGCTGGGAGGAGTGGGGCTGTGCAGCGACTCACGTAGATGCGCGTGGTGTTGAAGGGACAGTCGTTAGTCGCAATGGCTGCACGGGCATCCACAGGCAGCGCGGAGCTGTTGCAGCCCCGGACCAGGTGCGTGCCCCGGCTGTGCACCGTAAGGGCGAAGGCCAGCGCCAGCCCCACGCTGCACGCGGTGGACAGCAGGCAGTTCAGCAGAGAGACGCCCAGCAGGGTCCAGTGCTGCAGGCAGCAAGAATGAGAGTGGGACTGGCAGGAGCTCGGGGAAACGCTCGGGCGGGCACCTGTGTGTCTGCAGAGCTGCTCCCCCGAGGGGCACACGCGAGCTCTCGCCTCTTCCAGGACGGCTCAGCCACTCCTCGGATGAGGCTCTCGCACCTTTCGCATCCTTCTATCCCCCGTGAGCGCGGTACCGCTGGACGCTCCTTGGCTCGGGGTCCGTGCAGACCCCCCCGCAGGCCTGGCCGCGTTCCGGGAGCCCCCAGCCCGGCGCACCCCGCCCGCCCTGGACCCCCGACCCGGCTGCAGCTTCGCCCACCGAAGCGCTTCTGCCCCAGGACGGCGGTCCCACCCGGGAGCGGCCAGCGGGCCCGAGCCGGGGACAGGCGACACCTGCCGCGCCGGCAGCCGCCGCCGAGGCGGAAGGAGCCCGCGGGGCCAAGGTCCAGGGGAGCGGCTGCCGGCGCGGCAGGGCCGCTCCCGGGCCCCCCGCCCGCTGCCCCGCACTCACCAGCACCGCCCGGGACAGGTTGTGCGACACCAGGATGGCGACGATGCCCGCGGCGATGCTCTGCGGAGAGAGCCGCGCTCAGCAGGGCCCGGGCGGGGCAGGGCCCGCCGTCCCCGCCCGCTCCGGCCGCGCTCACCAGCAGCCCCGAGCACACCGACACCACGTTGGCCGCCGCGTACTCGGGGGTGACGGCGCGGCGGGCGCCGGCCACGTGCCGCAGCACCGAGCCGTGCACGATGGCGCCCAGCACCAGGCTGCCGTGGCCCAGCACGATCAGCGCCAGCCCCGTGCGCATCAGCCGCCGCGGCTCCGCCAGCGCCGCCGCCGCCCGCCGCCCCCCGGCCATGGCCGCTGCCGCTCGCACCGCCCCGGGGCAGGGAGCGGCGCCGCGGCCCGGCCCCCCGGCCCGCCCCGCCCCGCAAGAGGCGGCACTCGCGACTTTACAAAACAGTTTATTAAAAATAGGAAATGATAGAAATGAGATGCAGGAGCCGCGGCTCGGCCCCGCCGCGCGCCAGGACGACACTGGGCCCCGGAGCCGCTGCGGCCCCGGGAGGCCCCGGGAGGGCCGGGGGCTGCCGGGGCCGCGGGGCCGCAGCCCGGGGCCTGCACACGCCGTGACCCCGGGCGGGGGCGAACCAGTAAACAAAGTGCAGCCGGCGGCGGGAGCGAAGCGCCGGGCGGGGAGGGGAGACGAGCTCGGCCACCCCTGGGCCCAAGGCGCGGGAATGGGGGGAGTGACAGGGGGTGCAGGGCTTAGGGGCTCACCCCTGCTTACCTTTAAATTAAAAAAAAAAAAAAAAAAAGAGGAAAGAAAAAACCCATTTCTGTGCTGTGCAAAAGACACTTTGTACAATTCAAACAGAACAAACTCCATGCACATGAGTGGGGCTGCAGAACGCCCCAAGCCAGGCCTCAGCTCCGCAGCACAACCTGGCAAATCCCAACAAAAACAGGGCTGGAAATAATACTGATGCGCAAAGTCCCCTTCAGGAGGCGGGCAGGGAGGACTGTCGATGAGCCCAGCCACGGCACATGCAGGATGAGCTTCCAAGCACTGCAGCTGGGGTCTTGCGGGTGCCCGACAGCGGTGGGCAGACACAGATGGGCCGCAGGCAGCAAGGCCACGCTGGCTGCCCAGGAGCCACGGGGCTAAGATGACACAGTCACGGCCGTCAGGGCTCCGTTCCGAGTGTAGTAGAACTTGCTAAATGCCTCTTCAAGTAAACAGGTGAGTCTGCTCTGGTCAGCCTGGGGACAGCAAGGACAGCGAGGGGTGAGCCCCATCCGCTCAGAGCTGAGAGCGTGGCTGGAGACCCGCAGGGCAAGGACCTGGCTTATCCCTCCTGCCCCCGAAAGGGCAAAAACCACTGAACTCTGAGGAAGGAACACAGGCCCACAGCCCTACCCGAGCCCCTGCTTACCTCGCTGATGAATCCCAGCTGGACCAGTTCAGCTGCCAGCTCCTGGATGTTGTCATCTACAACACAAGGAAAGGTGTCAGTCCCTGCTCCAAGCGTGCTGCTGGCCAGTGCTCCTGGCAGGGGCAGAAGGGTACTTACTGGGCTGAAGGTCACAGCTCAAGTGTCGATTCAACTTGTCTTCCAGTTTCAGCAGCAGTGTCAGCTACAGGGCAAAGAAACTCTCATGAGGGATTGCAGTCCTGCAAGCTGCCATGGCAAGCCCAAAGCAACTCTAGAAACGCCCCCTGGGGTGGGAACCACCCCTCCAGAGCCCCTCGGGGATCTAACACAACAGCCACAGCCAGTTCCATCCTGAACTGCAGCTGGCAGCACCATCCTGCGCGGGGAGCCAGGGCCTGGGGGTGGGCCAGGTGCCAGCTCAGCCGCAGGCACAGGCCTGGGAAAAGCTCTGGGTCCTATGGTGGCAGCTGCAGCAGTGCAGGGTTACCCCAGGCACCAGCAGCACATCAGAGCCACCAGCCCTGCACAGCAGCCCCGGCCTCAGCCAGACGTAGAAACGTACGTGGTGCTTCACGCCTTCCTCCACAGACTCGATGTTGCACTGCATCAGCACCACCTGCAACAGAGGCACAGACCCCATCAGCAACAGCCCCACACACCCCAGCAGAGCTGCCCCACACACCCCAGCAGCAGCAGCCGCCCCACTGACCCCAGCAGCAGCCACCCCACACACCCCAGCAGCAGCCACCCCACACACCCCAGCAGAGCTGCCCCACACACCCCAGCAGCAGCAGCCGCCCCACTGACCCCAGCAGCAGCAGCCGCCCCACTGACCCCAGCAGCAGCCGCCCCACAGACCCCAGCAGCAGCAGCCGTCCCACTGACCCCAGCAGCAGCCACCCCACACACCCCAGCAGAGCTGCCCCACACACCCCAGCAGCAGCAGCCGCCCCACTGACCCCAGCAGCAGCAGCCACCCCACACACCCCAGCAGCAGCAGCTGCCCCACTGACCCCAGCAGCAGCAGGCACCCCACAGACCCCAGCAGAGCTGCCCCACACACCCCAGCAGCAGGCACCCCACAGACCCCAGCAGCAGCAGCCGCCCCACTGACCCCAGCAGCAACAGCCACCCCACAGACCCCAGCAGCAGCCACCCCACACACCCCAGCAGCAGCTGCCCCACAGACCCCAGCAGCAGCAGCCACCCCACTGACCCCAGCAGAGCTGCCCCACAGACCCCAGCAGAGCTGCCCCACTGACCCCAGCAGAGCTGCCCCACTGACCCCAGCAGCAGGCACCCCCCAGCCCTGCCTGGCGATGGGAGAGCGAGGCTGAGCCCCTGCCCTTTACCTTGCGGGTCTCCACCTCAGCGGGCTCTGGAGTTGGGGTTTTCACCGACGGGGGAGCAATGGGAGATTTCACCACGACCTGCTGGGGCTGCTGGGGTCGTGGCATCCCAAAGGCTGTGAGGGGATAGATTCCATTCCTACAAGGAAGGAGCAGCATCTGAGGTTATACTTCTCCAGAACTTTTCCAGTCTCACGCACAATGGAAGGTGTCTTAAAAAATCCCTCTTACCTCACATCCTCCAGGAACTTGTCCAGCTCCAGTGCTGGAGACTGTGAGAAGCTGGAAAACAAAATGTCCTGAGATGAGAAATCCTCTCACAGTACCATCCACCTGGGTCTCTTGGGGTGCAGTTTCAAATCCCCATGTCCTGGGCTGTGTCCACAGGCAGGATGGGTATGGACAGGCAGCCACTGGTGTGACAAGCTCTTATCTTCCCTTAACGACATAATTACCTATGTGAGCTAAGGGTGAGGCAGCAGTTATGGCAGAGCCAGTCTCACAGCCCTCAGAGCTGTGCAATGCAGTTACTTGGAGGGTGGCCCAATGACCCTGCTCCTGGTGAGCTGTTCCACAAATACCTGCCACACCAGGTCCCTGGTTGCAACAAACACTTGGAACAGCCAAGCCCCCGTCTCAAGGCTGCTCTGAAGCATTCCAGAGATGAGGTAAGGACTGCAAAACTGCTGGAAGCCTGAGAGGCTGTCCTCAAGTGCTTTATGGGCTGCACACCGGTCCCAGCTCCCGACCACTCTCCAGCCCCTCCCACACCCCCAGCAGCTGGGATCCTCCCATCCTCTAACACAGCAGTCGGTTCCAACAAAAATTTCCAATTTTTTTCTAGCAGTTTGGTTTGCATGGCAGTCTGATGAACCATCCAGAAATGACGCTCACATTTCAAGTGATTACTGCTTTTTTTCCCCTTTTCCAGCACCTCTGAGGTATGGCACTACCAAAAAGCAAGCTCCAGGCTGGCACCCATGGATAGCCACGCCTGCAGAGACTGACATCCCATTGTGTGAGGATCTCTCTTTACAGCTTTGGTTGTTCACTTGTTGTCCTCCATTTTGAAACTATATCAAAAATATTCCAAAGGGAATATACTACATTTCCTAGCACTATGACAACTGGAATGACAGCTTTTGGAAGGGTCTCTGTGCCTCAGAGAGCTGCTTATATGGATGGAGCTGTTCTTCCCTGTCATCTTGGTTACTCTTGTTCAGCAGCCTGAGCATCCCAGAACTCTGTGCTCCCCTGGAAGCACCCTAGGCTTCTCTGGGAATACAATATTCACAGCTTGGTCTTCAGCTAATACCTTAACTAGCCAAGGCTTTGTTATCCAAAATGTACATCACTTTTTTGGCACTCTGCTTGCTCCATATGTATTACAGTCATTCCCTTAGGGGGCCACCCCTGCAGTGTAGGTAGTGCTGTGTGTCACTGACAGCTGCCTCAACTGCCTTTCCCTGTGCAGAGTGTGGAATAAGATGCTCCATTAGGAAAACACTCAGGAACCCCTTCTCTGAAGTGAGAAAGTGACTCCATCTGGCCAGTCTGTGGTTGGTCACAGCACCTTCCCAAACTGTTCAGCCATGGTTTGCTGGGGACTGCTCCAACTACAGCACGTTCATTTCATCCATCCATTTGGGGAGCAATTCATCTCAGCTGCACAGAATCTACTCCCAGGAAACAGTGCAAAGTCTCCTTCCCCTCAGGAATAACTCCCAGAAGTGTGTGTGCCCTGACAGTGACTGCTCCTTCACCTCCAGCTCCACCAGCTCCCACTGGCACCCATCAGTGGGGAAACACCAACACTGAGGTGATGGGCAGCGTCCCAGTGCTCACACCAGTGCCCCAGCACTGCTCCCCTGAGCAGCCCCCCTGAGCACACCATGGGGACTCACATCATCTTGACTCCTTCCCTGTCCTCGTGGTTGATCTCTGCCAGCACTGCGTTCATGTCGAGGTTTTTGGTCATTTCTTCTAAAGCATTTTCAGGAATCATATCTATTAAAAAAAAAAGGAGTAACTTGCAGCAATTGCAGTTCCTCTCCAGCCTTAGAAAAGCAATGAAAAGTGCAGAGATGCTCTCAGAGCAGGTCAGACACCACAGCCCTCCCAGCCCCACAGCTGTGTCTGACAGCCAGGAACCTGCAGGGCATGGGGAGGGTGTTCCCAGGGTGCCAGCTCACTGGCAGGGGCACTGACAGCTCAGCAAAGCTCTGCAGAGCACTGACCCACGTGGGGACGTGGCTCCCAGGGCTCGGTACTCACGCTGGTGCCCAACGATGCAGTGAGCAGCCAAGAGCTTCAGCGATGGCACCTCGAAGAGCGCCTGGTGGAACAGGAGCTCCCGGGCCGTGGGGCGCCTGCCAGGGTCCTGCTCTAGACACTTCTGAATGAACTCCTAGAGAAAAAACCTGCATCAGACAACAAGCAGCGGCAGCAGAGCAATGCAGGGCACCAAGCCCCGTGGCTCACCCGCTGCAGGGGGTCCTCCAGCAGCTGGATGGCACTGTTGATGGCTTCCTGCGGCACGTAGGAGGACTCCCCGTTCCCCTGGATCTCCAGCACTGCCATCTGCAAACACAGAGCAGAGCATCAGACTCCACTGGGAGTGACAGACTGCAGGGGAGACAGGCTCAACGAGACCACTGCCAAGCATGAGATCACCACAGCCAAGCTGTGTGGGGGTACCTAAGGTCACATTTGGAGAGACAGAGAGAATGGCGGCCTCATTACAACAGCTTGCTCCTAGTACCCCAAGACTGCCAGGGAGCCCTGGGAACTCTGCCAGCAACAACCTGGACAGTAAGTGTCTCCATTTTGAACCTCATGATCCATTGGCCTGTTACTCTGTTGATAATTCCATAATGAAGCAGTGACTGGATCACCGCCAGGGTCTGACAGTGTCCCTTCTGGCTGTGTGAATAGCTCTGCATCGCCGAACAGGAGCAAGCACACAACACATCAAGAATGGGCTCCAGCCAGCTACACAGACACTCATTCCCAGCTAGGAAAGGCTGGAAAATATTGCAGAGTGTCTCTGCATTCAGCTTAAATTTTGTTTCCTAACAGTTGTATGTTTCCACAGTTCTCTTCCTGCTTCACTGATGGAATGTGCAGCACGGGTTGAGGGCTCCTTGTGTTGGCTCTTTCTGACAATTCTTCTCAGAAAATACTCCTAACAACAGCTCCCATTACCTGGACTTGGACCTACTGACTGCAAGGACAGAGGAAGCACGAAGCTGCTATGACCAGGTATGTCAGACTCACTGCAACCAGCACCTCCATCAGATGGGCACAGGCTGGCCCAGACAAAGTGACAGACTACAGCTGTCCTCTGCTCCAAACAAGGCACTGGTCACATACACGGACATTACATAACACTCTGCAGCAGTGACTATTCCCTCCAGCACTGAGTCTGACTTCAGGACTGGCCAAGACCCACTAAGTAATTCATTACCCGTTAGGAATTTGGGAAGAACTGCAAATCCCTGAGCCATTTACTTCTTAGTGAGGCACCTGGGGGAGCCTCCATAGGGATCCCTCCAAGGCAAAGTGTACTTGTCACTGAGCACACCCACCCATGGCCACAGCCCTTCCAGAGCTCTCTCTTTCTCAGACTCATCATCTCTGTCCCACAGTCCACGTTCGACACTTACCTCCAGTGCACACATCCCAAAGGAGTAGATGTCCACAGCAGTGGTGACATTGGCAACTTCTGTAACACAGAAACAGCGTTGTTATCGGTCAGCTCTGCATGCAGCAGCACCACTCTGCACCAGGCTGGGACAGTCCTGCAGCTTCTCCCTCCTCTGCTACCAAACAACAGAGGAGCTGAAGCATTTCAGCAGGCAAATGGCTCAGAACTGTTAGCGTGGCATCTGTCAGGAGCCTGGAACTGAGAACAAGGTGCAGGACAGCTTGAAAGCATCAGTAAGGACAAAAAATCCCCAGGCTTGCAGCCACAGCCACAGCATACCTCCATATTCCGGGGCAAAGAAGTGCAGGTTCTTCTGCTCCTCACGACAGGTCTTCACGTGGTTGTTAATTGTGTCCGGCGCCACTAGAAGAAAACCAGGAATGCTCAGGATACAGGAAACCACATCCCATCCCTGATGAAATCCCAGGGAATGCCTGCAACCCCGGGCCCTCGGTGCCCAAAGGGGCAGAATGGTGGCATTAAGGTGAGTCTTCACAGCCTTCATCTCTTGTCATCTGCCCCGACCCAATACGTTCCTGCATTGTTTCCTTGGCAGCTTAGCATCACTCTCCAAGGGCAAACCTGGAGACCACAACTGCTGCCTACCGGGAGGACAGGGTGGGAACAACTCCCAGCAGAAATGCTGCCTAACTTCAAACAGAGCTATAGCATTTGTCACAAGTCACTCATTCAGAACAGCAGCCTGAGGAACAGCCAGAGATGCCAAGGTCACTGCAATTGGCCACCACCTCGGAGCTCTGGGAAGATGGACCTACCAGGCAACTCTTCCACACTTCAGGAGGATGCTGGTGCCACGGCACCTCCAGACAAGAATCAAGCCAAGCTGCTGAGGGAAGGGAGGTGACCACCCAGACAGCAGAACCTCCCAGCAGCCAGCACCTCCACAAACCACTCACAGCTGTGGGGAGGAAATAACTTGCAGCCACAGGAACAGTGAGCAGAGCACAAGTATGGACCCCCATGAAAGATAAGCTTTTGGGACAGCCACCTCTGCAGAGACTGCAAACAACCCTCTAAAACTAAGCAGCTGTCTGCCAGGAGAATCACTGAGGTGGGCAGGGAGCACAGAGCCACCACCCATTTGAAGCTCTGCTGTCACACTGGAATGTGCCCAGGCCCAGAGTCACCTGCTCACCCCCTGGACAATCACCATCAGTCCCCATCTGACCTGGAACAACGTGGGCTGACACGGGACATGCCAAAGCACCTGTATTTTTCCACACTGAGGAGGATTCCCAGCTGAGTGACCAGTTACCAGTTTCAGAGAGGAGATGTTCTCTGGGCTCTAGTCAGACAAGAAGGACCTCCCTTAGTAACTCAGCTCAGCCTCGCTGCATGGCACATACCAAATCATATTAGCCAGTCTGAGCACTGGAAGTAGAGCTTGCTCCAATAGCTGGGGCTTCTTTACCAACCAACCATTCACAAGTAACTGCTTTCTGTTCCCTGTGTTAGCTCTGATCCTAGGAGTCCAGCAAGGTGACTCCATTCCTAGTGCTAACCTGTTCCCAGACATCACCAGATCCTTTCACATTCACACCACCAAGCAGCATAAGCTACATTCTTTGTCCTTCTCCTAAGACCTGTTCTGTTTTCCCAGTGACACTGACTGCTTTGGACAAGTTCTGGCCAGGGCAGTGCACCATCACATCAGTTCTCTCTACTGGAGACTCTGCCCCAAGGGATCTCAACAGCCCCACATCACAAGTGGCTCTAAGCCTCCCTTGAGGAGCCAGAAAATGCCAGATTCTCATCAGCATCCAAATGATGAGCTCTGGACTTTGTTCACCTTAGTATTTTGCACTCCTGAGTCAGTTACAACTGGAGTTTGCCCAGTCCTCTGCACTGGACTGGAAGTCTTCCTGTGCTGCTGGAGCCAACCCCTCAGCCCCAACCCTCTCAACACACATCCATCCAGTGCCAGACTTGGCACACAGAGTAAAGCACCCATGGCTTGTCCAGCACACTAGATTCTCACACCAGGCCTTCTAAAGAGAGTATTTTAGGCTTTAGAAACCCTTCTGTTCCAACATCAGATTTATATTGTCGTTTATGGGATCCTGGATGTCTCTGTGGCCAATGCAGTGTATAGAACTAGCACACAGATGTTTGTGATACCTGTTAAACCTGCAGCTACTGCAGGCATGACAGAGGGACTCCCAGTGGCAAACCAGACAATGTGGGGAGAGAAAATAACTATTTTTTAACTCACATAGTAAAAGGAAACAGGGACCAAAAACTCGACAACCCGGTCCTGCCAAATATGGAGCAGAATCAGCCAAGGAAAGTCACCCTCCACACAATGTTGTGATCAGCTTCATTTTCCAGTGTCTTTAAATCCTGTTATGAGCACATATTGGATGGCAAGGCCAGTTCACTGGCACTCTGTTCTTGCTCCTGTGCCCGTTGAAGGACAGGGCTGAGGCAGCAGTCAGTCACAGAACAGATTATCAGCAGAAACCTCAGCGTGACAGCTGACACACTTCTACACCAGACAGGCAGGTAGAGGGGAAGTCCAGCCCACTATATTTGGCTCCATCCACAGTGTCCTTAACGAGGTCCAGCCAGCCTTGATAATCAGCTCCTCTGCATCCAGGTCCCACAGACCTTCTACAGCAGCACCAGCATTTCTGGAAAGAATGGGGCTCACACTCTCTGTGGGACCCCTCCAACTCAGACACACAGAACTGACACACAGGCAGCTCTGAATTTGCTGCTGTGGGTCAGCCAGGGACCTGTCCCCTCTGGTATTCTGGTCCTTGTGCTTCCTAACTTGCTGAGTCTCACTGGAATGCTCTTCCATCACTGTTGCAGAGATTGGCAGCTGGGTTTGATCAGCCACACCTGTCAGGGACTCTGCCTGTTCCAGCCGTTTATATTCCAGCTCACGTGCAGCTTGGCTGAGGTGACAGGTGTCACCTCACTCTGTTATTGCAGAGCTGAGGCAGCACAGGGTCAATGACATCAGACCCCCAGAATCTGTGTGTCTCAGAGCTAAGCAGGGACAGCCCTGCCAGACACAGTCCTGCTCTATGCGTCACTGACAGCACAACTTGCTCCTGAGGTCAGTGCAAAAACTTCCTGCAGGTGTGTTCAACACAGCAGTGCTGTTACAACTGTGACAGGATTTTAGATGGTAAGACAAGAAATCTGGGCGTGGTCTGGTCACTGTTGCTGATCATCTTGATGCATGGGCCACTTAGCAATGGCAGGGGCTGGGGAGCTTCACCTGAGCCCACCTTTTAAACCAGCCTCCTGGCTGTACAAGGTAAGAACACACACCTGAAGTTACCTGTGACACAGGCTCTGCTGCCTGACTCACACATGGCTGCTATCTGTCACTTATACACCTATTTCTGCATTCTCAAACGGGCTCTGTGCTGTGCATGATTGGAGCCATGAAGGCTGAGGATGGCTACTAAGTGAGACAAATGAGGAAGAACACAAAGGAAAGTCAGATCACCTACAATAACAACAAATGTGTCCTTCTCAGCCACAAGAAGGTGACTACAAGGGGCAGATTACAAGACAGCCCCATGGGAATTGACATGGGAAAGTCTGCTGGGCAATTAGCAGAGATGACTTTTAGAAAAAGGTTCAGCCAAATACAGTGTCTGAGCAGGACAGGTGATAGGAAGAGATGTGAAGCACAGCAGAGGATAGGGCACGCAACCTGTCATTGACAAGCTGAACTCAATCTGACAACAAAAGCATAGAAAGAGATAATGGGTACTCCTACAGGACCATGCTGCAGCTGGTCAGGCCAGAGTAAGTGGACAGCCCGTGTGCCCACTGGTGGTCAGCAGTGCCAGCCAAGGAGGCAATGGTGGCACTCCTTCCGAGCTGTGCCCACAGCAGGTTCAGCAGAGCTGCCTGGGCATCCAGCCCCTGCTCTGCAACACTCTGTGCTGCAGAGGACACTTCCCTCTTGCTTCCATCTCACACCCGCCTTTCTTCTGCACTCAGAACTTCCTCCTTGCAGGCAGCCAAGATCTCCTGTGCCGCAGCCCTGCCTGCTCCTGCAGCAGCCCCTGAGCTGTCTGGGGTCTTGTGAGCATGCTGCAAAGCAGAGCAGGACTGCCCTCCTCAGCAAAGGGCCCAGTGCCCTGGCCAACAGAAAGCAGGGTGAAACCAGGGGTCACTGAAAGGATCAACAACTGATCTCCAAGAGTGTCCCAGGCTTGCTGTGCAACCCAGCACAGGGATTGTACCACCAGGGACCTAAAAATTATCAACTGAACCCAAGACCACCCTCTGCAGCTGTGAAGGGGTGACCACAGGGCCAGGAGAGGTATGAGGCCACATTATTATCCCCAGCACTCATATGCCCCTGACACTTCCACTCCTGCAGAAGGGTACAAGGCTGCACAAACCCTCGACGTTACAGTTTCCTTTCTCTGCACACAGTCATGACAAAAGCTTTTTTATTAGGGAGAGCAAGGCCCAGAAAATAAGGAACTAGGAAGTTATTTTGCATAAAAAGAAGCATACAGCCATTAAACAAGGAGTCAAACAGGAAGAAGTATCATATTTATGCTGATCACAGAATAAAACTCCCTACAGCCCTCAGATCTGTATCAGGGATTGCAAACAGTGTTTGCAAAATGTTTGCAACACTGAGTCACCACAAGGAAGATGATTTTTTTTTTTGGCAGTTGAGTATCATTAGCTGAGGGAGCAAGTAGATTCCGTGTATGAAAAGTTCACCACACAGTGTTCCTAGTGCAGGTAAAGCTCCCCATGTGCTTACAGACATATGCACACCTCGACTGACATGGCTTCCCAGCAGGAAACCAACCTCTGCTAAAGCACTGCCCATGGCTCCTCCAGAGAAACACTGCTGGAGCAGCATCAGTGGTACTGGCAATAGAGAGGTAATGCCACACAAAACTGGAGAAGGCTGCTCTCCAAAGAAATTAACACAGAATCAAATCATGGCATGGTTCTTGTGGGAAGAGACCTGCAGAGGTCACCTTGTCCAACACCCCTGTTCCAGCAGGGACACCCAGAGCCGGCTGCCCAGGACCATGTCTAGATGGCTTTTGGGTAACTCCAAGAATGGAGACTCCATCCCAGCCTTGGGCAACCTGTGCTTGTGCCACCACCACACTGAGAATGCCCAAGGTCCAGAGGGACCATCTGGGCTCCAGCCTGTGCCGTGGCCTCTGCTCCTGTCCCCGGGGCTAGGGGCTCACCTGCACAGCCCTCCCTGCAGGTGTCACCCCGGGGATCCCCAGGGCTCACCTGCACAGCCCTCCCTGCAGGTGTCACCCCGGGGCTGGGGGCTCACCTGCACAGCCCTCCCTGCAGGTGTCACCCCAGGGATCCCCGGGGCTGGGGGCTCACCTGCACAGCCCTCCCTGCAGGTGTCACACCGGCGATCCCCGGGGCTCACCTGCACAGCCCTCCCTGCAGGTGTCACCCCGGGGATCCCCGGGGCTGGGGGCTCACCTGCACAGCCCTCCCTGCAGGTGTCACCCCGGGGATCCCCGGGGCTCACCTGCACAGCCCTCCCTGCAGGTGTCACCCCGGGGATCCCCGGGGCTGCTCTGCCCGGGCTCAGCAGCCGCAGCTCCCTCAGCCTCAGCCCGGCAGAGACGCTCCAGCCCTGCAGCATCACAGGCTGCTCGGGGCTGTCCCCAGGCTGTCCCTGTCCCTCCTGTCCTGGGCACCCAGCGCTGGGCCCGGATCTACACGGTGGCTGCACTGAGCAGAGGGCCAGGACCATCCCCTCCCTCCTCTGGCAAAGTTTTGCCTAATGCAGCCCAGGGCATCATCAGCTACCTCTAGGGCCAGGGCACACACCCCACACTGTCAGCGAGCCACAGAGGGACATGATCACACTGTGTCACATTTCTCATGAAGCAGCAAGTGGTATTTTTACATTTAAAAGATTACTTAAGAGCTCTAAGTTGACGTGTTGGACCACATCCATTACACAGAAGCAGAAAGTAGAAGTAGGCAGAGCAGGAAAAACAAGAACAGATAAAGAAGAGCTGTAAGATTAGTACCTGTCAATCCTGGCTGCATGCAGACTCTTAAACAGTGACTTAAGGGCTTATTGGCACTTTATCTGGAAGAATTAATGATACAAACAACTTCATCCCTAACAAAGTGTGTTGGGAGATCAGCAATCTGTGCCCAAAACCAAGTTCCACATTCTAGACCAGAAGGATGAAGGTTTCACTGACCATGCAGACCCCTGCTTGGGTACACTAATGCAATATTGCTATGAAAAAGATATACATGTTCACATCACAGGGCAAGAATTACATGCAATCAGAAGAAACAAGAACAGACATTCACTGAAATGCTACAGACTGAGCTACTCTGGAGGAACCATCTGCTCCCAGGAGACAGACACGCACTAGAAAACAAGTCCTCAGAAACACGACTGTGAAGATGATCTTCTGTTGTGAGCAGCTCTGCTTAACAGAAGCAGGGACTGAATCAATATAAATGTGCACTCTAAAATGCAATTAGGGCCCACAAGATCAAGAATTTCAAGTACAACTTTCCCAAATTTCAAACTCCACATCTCTGATTGTCATTGTTCCACAATGTGCCAAAGGGACCTGGGGAGATTTAACCTGGAGCAGAGCTCGCCCTTGGGAGCAGGTGCCAGGGTGAGAACACTCCTTGGCCTGCACAGCTCCAGACCTAAACCACAAACCTGTCTAGGCTGGGAGGGACCTCTTGAGAGGACAGCTCACCCCTGCTCAGGCACAGCCAGCCACCACAGGCTGCCCTTGCTTGTTGGAGTTTCAGTGATCTTTCCAGAACTGGCACGAAGGAGCTTCCTGAACTGCTGAGGTTCACAAAGCCTTCAACCAAAGCGCCCTGGAAGGAAGAGACATCTGCAACTGCTGTGCTAATATGAGAATGGGTGGATGAAGACCTGGATGACGACAATTCACACCCCCATGCCCACTGGGAAAGTCACATAAAAAGCAGAGAAAAAACAGAGCTGAACAAAACTGAAGCAGCAATGCCTTCAGTGCAACCCAGAAATAACAATGACCTCAGAAAATGGATGTTCCATAACCTGGAGCACTAAACAGAGACATTTAAACCTTTTAAAATATCTTACTTAACTGAAAACAACAACCAGTCTAGATGACCAGAGTTTTCTGGTGTTTTCATGAATGAGGTCAGTCACAGCAGCACACAGAAGGTACTCTGAGCTAGGGAAATAAGTGCTAGGAGCAAGAGCTGGCTTTTAAACCTTCTGCAAAATAAAAATGAGTTTATTACTATCACAGCATAGAAGGAGGAAAATCTTTGCCACAGGGCCACCAAAGTCACCAGTTCATCCCACTAAACTGGACCTTAAAAACCACACCACCCTCCCCCAGACACACACACTGGACACGTGGTCAGCAGCAGGCAGCTGGAACTTCCAGCAGGACAGAACCCATGGACTGCCACTCACCCGTGGCTGCTCCTCCTACTTCAACTCTGTGCTCACACAAAAACCCAGGGCAGGTCTCTGGAGCCGCTTCTGCCACTCTGGTAATCACAGCAGCAGCTACAGCACTGCAGCATTACAATTACATCATTGTACCATTAAAATCAACCTCGTGCTATTCAACCCAGTTTGTTCAACAGTTTCTCAAGAACAAGCCAAAGGAGAAGCGCCTTCACTTGGAGACAGGCTTTTGCACCAAGAGTTTCACAGACAACACAAACCCATGGCAGTCAAACCTCTAAAAGAAAAACCAGCCCCCCCAAAAAAGTAGCCTGGATCCAGCCTTGAACTTTCTTCTAGACAAAAAGTTCCACTCAAAACGATTTCCTTGCCCAATCTCATTCCCAGCAGCACCTGCAGTCGCAGAAAAACCTCATTAATATCTGCCTTTGTTTTGCCAAGTTTCTAAGGAACCAAAAATGTTTGGCTTGGTAGACAATGTGCTTGACTCACACATAAAACTGTACAGTCAAAAAAGCTAAACTACATCTATTCATGTAACATTTCCCTAAATCAATGCTAACATGCCATTTTTATGGCAGATTTTTCTATGTCTGATGACTAAAATTAACCATTATTTTCCCTTTAAAACCACACCTGCCATAGTTCAAAAAATAAAAAAGCCAGATCCAAGATATCCTACTAACCTTTTATTTCTGCATCACCTCAGGTGTCTGTTAAGACTGTGGAAACCAGCATGGCATTTAAAGATCAGGGAACAAAATCCAAGGGAGTGAAGTGATGACTAAAATAAGATTCGTTATGAAAGCATGTCATTCACAGCCTCATTAGCTCAATGCTCAAGCAAAACAGGAGCCAGACACGCTAGATTTAGTGTTTTCAAACCCAAATCACTGTTCAAGATCCCCAGCTCTCATACCACCAGTACCTCCTGGTACCACAGAGTGCTAGAACAAGTTCACAACCAGCCATCCAGGAAAGCTCAGTTTTCCAAGCCATCTGATGCTGTTCCAGCACAGGTGAGGTACCACAGCTCCCCTTCCACCTGCAGAGCGCTCGTTCAGGCTTCTCCTGTCCTTCTAGAGCCTTTGGTTCTGCTCACAGGAGTGACTGATTCTGGAGGAGGGACTGGCCAGCCCTCAGCCTTGCTGCCCTCAGCCTGGCTGAGCCCAGGCTCAGGCTCAGCCCTCAGAGTTCCCATTCTGGGGGCTCATTCCTGGGCCAGTCCACTCGCTGCCGCCCTGCCAGCCTGCAGCCACCCCCAGGGACACCTGCCCTCCTCAGGACTCCAGCCAGGACTACATCCCCATCCCCCTCAGCTACACCAGATCCTGGACTGAGCTTTCCAGGAGCCTCTGCTCCGCTGGCAATGCAGAGTGGCACAGCACATCCTCCTGCCAGCCTGGAAGGCACAGAGCCCATCTGGTCAGGCCCTTGCCCTTTCCACCACTTCAGCTGATGGTTGGTAGGTTCCCAACTCAGTAGAAACAAACTTTAACCATCGAGAATAACCCTGATGGCAAAAAATAAAATAAATAATTATTTTAAATGTAAACATGGTGTTCTGTGCAATAGGGTTACAAATTGCAGCACTCGACTCCTTCTCTGGCTCCCACCAGCCCAACTCCCTCCTCATATGCACAGATCTCCCCAAAACCAGAGATTTATCTGGGGAAACATCAATAGCCAAGCTTACTTCAATCCAGGGACTCATTTGGGGCAGGAGGGATCTGGCCATCAGGAGCCAGACACATTCACTGAAACATTCATCTTAAAACCAACACATCTAAGGAGCTCAAACTACAAGCAAGCAATTGGATAGCCAAGCACACAGTGGGGGCTAGTCCAGGGCTGGGTCCCAGCCAAGGGCAGCAGAGCAGCAGCAGGGAAGAGCCTAATGGACGTGGGAAGCTCAGCTGGGAAGAGCTCAGAACAAGGCATGGCTTGTTGACATGCAGGAGCTGGCATGCACAGGGCCCGTGGACTAGCACACGCTAAGAACATGGAGAGGGAGAAAACTAACAACCAGGAGACTTCACAAAGGGCAGTGCTCCCTCTCTGTAAGGCTCTGGCCAAGAGCACAAGGAACTGTTTGCATCCCAGCACAGACCATGAGCTCTCCAAGCAGGATGCACCTAAGCCAAACAGTTTTACACACAGCCTTATAGCAAGGGAACACTGTAAATACATCAGTGTGTATGTTTGTGTGTTACAAATATAGATACACACACATATATATATAAATATATATATACAGATACACACAGAGATAAAATCATGTACATGACATAAGTGGAGTCACATCACAGGAGCGGAGAAGTTTGCTCACCATTAGCAAATATCCTATGAAAGACTGTTGTAACAGAGCAGCCCGTGAGCGGGAAGTAAAACGAGATAAAGTCAATGAGTTGGTGAACAGCAAAGCACTTACATCCATAGAGACAGCTGGGTCAGTCAGGGCACACAGGGACAGGACTGAGCACTGGGCCCTGCCTCCAGCCACCTCTCCAAAAGAAATTTACCTAAGGAACATCAGGGCTTCTACCTGAGAACCAGACTGGGCAGGGGAGACAAGGCATCTCTGACCAAGCAGAAGATTATGGCTGACTCTGAGACCAAGAAGCTGGAAATTCTGTTCTGCTGTGAGTGTCCTACAGTCCCACCCACCCCACCCCTTCAGCAGAGAATTCCCTTTCTCTACATTCCAGTAGCTTCTGGCACAGATCTCAGCAGGAGAACCCACACTCACACACCTGGCCACATGATGCCACAGCAGAGCTAACACCCCTAGGAGTCCTGCCCCATGGCCTGCAACTGAGGGCAGACCCTGAGCAGACACAACTAAAGACACACTGAGGCCATGGTCAGGCTGGTGCAGCCAGGGGAGACACACAGCAGCAATGCCTCGAGGCACAAGGGGGAAATCTGCACTGCACCCCACGGAGCCTCCTCTGTGCTCCAGCAAGGTCTCACTCAGCAGATGCTGACGCACTGCCACGTCTCAGGAGCACCAGAGGACACCGAGACCCTCCAGCTTGAGGCCTCCTTCTGCTGGGGCACTCCAAGAGCTGCCCAAAAGGATTTTTAATACAAACACATCACTTCTTTCCACCTGTGCATGGTTCCTACACTGCAGTGGGAATTCCAGGAACAGCTCCCAGCAATGCCAACAGGAGCAGGCAGCAGCACCAGGCACGCTGTGTGTACACACTGTTCTTGCCACCTCAGAGCAGCCGCAGCCCCAGGAACACACCTGGCAGCACATCCCCTTGTTAGCCAGCACAGACACCCACGGAGGCACCACTGCGCTGCACCTGGGCTCTGGAAGAGTACACAGGGCACAGCTTGGACTTATCACAAGGAATGCTTTCATCTGACCACAGCTCCACAAAGCAGCTGGAACATTCCAGTCTCTGGGAATACCAGCGGCAAGTTTAAGAGCTGTAAGTGTCTTTCCTATCCTCGTCATGAGTTCTCCGAAGCTCTCCACTCATTTGAAACATTCTCCTTAAATCTATAAACTCTGCACTTTATGGAACTGGAGAATAAACCTCAGCAAATGAATGGATTATGGATGGCTTTTGCATTTAAGCATTATGCAAAATCTTTCCTCCTTCCCACTCCCTTTTTCTTCCACAGCTGACCCCCAGCACGCAGATTTACACACTGAACAGAGGAACAGTGATCAGGGCAGCCAGTGCACGTGCTGCTGCCTCTGAGCGAGCAGCAAGGAGCAAAGGGCTGTTCCCACCCCTGAACGTGTGTCACAGGAACCACCATCAGACACTGCCAACGTGATGCTGCTCTCCTGGCACGCCCTCCCCCAGCAGACAGCAGGATGTCCTGCAGTGCACACCAGCAGCTGCCTTAGCCAGCTTTTTGCCCCACATTCAGCAAGTATTCTCTTTGCAAAGCCACAGGGAGAGGAACTTTGGGAGCAGCGTCCAGCACAGTACTGGGGACAGAGAAGCACCAAAGCACAGCTCATAGTGCAGAATCCTGTTCCCCATAAACCCACGGAAATTACTGTCCTGCTGCTTTTAAGTAAACACAGGGAAGTGCTCAGACACCAGCCAGCTGACAGAACAAGGACAGGAAGCAGCAAACATGAGCCTGGCATTGTCAGCGACCCTGGAGCAGCTGCTGCTCCAGGCCCAAAACTCAAACCCAGCCCATGAGGCACTGCAAAGGCAGCAGGGCCAGGGAGAAAGGCTCGAGCTCCAACACAACCAGCAGTCCTGGGGATGCAGCTTTGCCTTTTCTGGTTGGGTGGGCATTGCAGGAATAGGAATACGTCCTGCAACACTGCCAACTCCAATTCCAGCCTGCACTGGAGCCACAGCTTTCCCGTCTGGAGGAATCCTCTTCTGACCACATGCAATCACTTCCTTTTTTATTTAGGAAGGACGAGAATCTTTTACATAAATTACTGCACTTCTGAACGTGAGGTGAGCCAGGCAGCCCACAGCTGTGGAGCAGAGAGGTCTGCTCAGGAACAGCTGCACATGAGCACTGCAGCTGCAGTCACACTCCAGCACATCCTAGAGCTGTACCAGCACAGACACCCACTTCCCCTGGCAGGAGCACACACACGTCCCTCCTGCTGCACCTGACAGAAGCAAAGCTTGGTGAAACTAAAGGGATCTAATCTTAACAGTGCTGAGGCCACCACTTGTACCCACAGCTGAAGAGCCACCTTCCTACACAGCCTCTGCCCAGCAGCCCTGGAGCTGCATGCCCTGAGAAGGGCTGGTCTGAGGAGCTGCAGGATGTCCCTGTGGTGAAAGCTGTGGCTGCAATGCCAGCTCCATGGGTTTGGTTTTACAGACAGAGCTGGCTGCCCTGCAGAAAGATGGCAGCTGCATGGTACCTTGAAACTAAACTAAAAAAGGGCATTTCTTGAGTACTCAAGCCTTCCCATCAGTCTGAACTGAATGCCAGGGAGTTTGCCAGCATACAGGTACTAGATGTACTCACTCTTGGAAATCCCTCCCACTTGGACAAAGTCAGGAAAACACAATAAAATCTGTGTGACAACATGATGACATCAGTTTGTGTGAAGAGCAAGTCCCCAAGTGTACAGGCAGGTCAGGAGCAGAGTGCTCCTTCTGCCATGATCCTGTCTCCCTGCTAAAAGCACAAACCTGCTGCCCCCGTTCTGGAACAAAACAACAACACAGGAGATCTTTGATGGGAAGAGAAGCCACAGGTCTGCAGCTGATGGAGAGAGGCTATTTCTGGATGACAGGTGATGCAGAGCATCCTTCCCTGCATGCTGCCACATCAAAGCAGAACTCACACAGACAATAGCTGCAGGAAAGCAAAGACCTATTCCTCAGATCGAGAATACTTGCCGAAGTTGAACAACAGGTAGCAAAGCTGTCCCTTGAAAGGTCATGTCAAGGTGTGAAATAATGCATCCTGACTGCAGACAGATTTTTAGAGACATGGGAATAGCAGGAAAAACCAGAGCATGCAAGGATGCTCTGCACTGCCAGGAACATCACTGCTTACTTATGAAAGAAACCATTCTGGCACAGGGTGGCTGCTCCAGCAGGGCACGTGCGTGCCAAACAGGCTGAGGGCACCTCAGCAGCCTGAAGGCAGGCCCATTATCCCATGGGATAATGGGATGCTGGATAAGCCACTTGCTGCAGCCAGAGTCTGTCCACTTTATTGTCAACATGGGCTGCTACAAGCAGCACTCTTGTGGCTTCATGGACACAGCTGCCCAGGCAGCTCCCAAAGCTCCACAGTGCTGGCAGGAGAACTCTGTGTATTAACATGAAAATCTGCAGAGCAGATGAACCCACAGATTATGTGCTTATGAAACCTCCAGGTTTCAGCATCATTTCCTGCATCATCCCCTTGAGACAAAAAGCTAAAGAAGAGTCACTCCTGCACCTGACAAGGGTCCAATCACCAGTGAATTCTGCTCCCAGTCTCTGGCACATCTGATGTGGAGGTGGAGAAGCACATGTACACACATGCCTCTCGTGCCAGGGAGCCTGGAAAGGAGCAGATGCCTTTCTCTGTTTGGGCAGTCTGTCTGATAAGGCAGGGGCACCCCCAGCAAGCATTACCTGACCCAATTTTGATCAGTCCGTTGTGCTGGATGAAGATGGTGTCACAGGTCAGGTTGCCATGGATGATGGGAGGATCACAGGAGTGGAGGTAGCTGGAGATGCAGAACAGAGCACTGGTCAAGGCCTTGAATCCCTCCCTTCACACCCTCCCACATCAAGAAACATCAGAGGAGAACAGGAGAGCAAAGGGCACATGCCAGGGATTTGCAGCAACTGTGAGATACAATTCAGTGACTGTACATCAGCCTCTGGCTGAGAACCAGGAACAAACAGGAATTGTCTCTAATGGATCTCCAGAACAGGGTGGAGGGGAAGAGAAAGCTTTCTCCTATCAGTTCCCAAGAAACTCAGGGTGCCAGAGGTAAAGACATGATTTCATCCCACCCAGTACTGCTGAGTGGATTCTAAAAGGGTTACAATTTTATTTTTATACCAAAAATATCAGAGCCTTAGTCTGTCCCTACTCAAAGGGGACCAAAGAGGCCCTTAATGCTACACACACACAACTGGGCATGTTTGTCAGGCACAAATAAAGCTTTTCAGTGCTGGGTCCCAGGTACACTCTGTTTTTGCATCTCACTCTGCCTGGGTTTGTATTAGCAGCTAGCACTAATAAGGACAGTCAGCTCCCAGAAGCTTATTAGAACCCAAACTATTCACCAATAGCTGTAATTTAGCCAAGTGGCACCACAGTTTCCTCTAAGGAGTGCAAGCCATGCTCTGTCATCCAGGCCATTGTTTTTCTAAGGTTCTAATTAGCTACTCACCAACTCCAGCTCAGGTGGAAAAGAGTTTTTAAAACCCACACCACATTCTACTTAGCTGTATTGCACTAAGATGGCTGCAGAAGAGCTGCACCATCAAGAAATGTACAGACACATCTAAAAACACCATGCCTCAATATCCATGAATCCACTGCCTGTAACAGGCCTGCAGCCTGTCAACACTATGGAAGCTTTTCTCAGTCCTCTCACACGGAACTTGATTTCCCTGTCATCTTTGCAAGATCCTACTGACCAAGGAGAAACCCAGATTATAAAGCTGGATACTCTGGAGAGCTCCCTAAAACTTAACTGCTACATCAGTCCCAATGGCTGGGATCTCAAGGTCAGTACCCCACGTACCTGAGAGCAGAGAGGATCTGGGTACACCACCGCTTCCATGCCTGCAGATACAAGAGGAAAAGGAGAAAAATCATCCACCAGCAGCTAATCTGTAGTTCTGTGACTCACAGCCCACTCGTAGGAAGCAATACCTGCTCCAGCTTTTACTCAGTGCAGCTGTAAGGAACCAGTACTGCTATGGTCAGCTTGTTTCTACATATTCCCATGGGTCCAGAAACACACCTGTCCTCCAGTCTCCCATGTACAGACACTTTCCCCCTTCCTGTGAGGGCCCCTGGAGAGGGACACGCCTGTCACACCACACCTAAGGAGCTGCAGAGCTGCTGGCAGTAAAGCAACCAGCACAGAACTGCTGTCCCAGAGAACCTGCAGCTGAACTCGGGCACAGGGACACAGGGGAGCTGCAGCAATGCGTGATCACCAGGTCTCACTGGGATCCTCTGCTGAAAGGGCTTTCCAGGGGCTGATGGCTCCAAAGAGTTATGGTCACACAGAAAACAAGAGTTACCTTTTCATTCATAGTTTTGTGGTTTTTCTTTGTCTTCTTCAGGAACTGTTTCAAGCTCCCTGAAGACATGTACTCAGTGATGAAGATCACCTGTGGGGCAGCATGACACGTTACCCTCCACCTTGCTAATTACCTTACCAATAACAGTGAGAACCCAAAGCCTGATGACTGCACTTACCCTGGCCTTGTTCTCTTTGACATCAGCCCAGTATTTGTGGAACTTCACAATGTTGAGATGATCCAGCTGAATTAAGTTGTCAAACACCGCTTTAACTTTTTCCTTAACATCAGAAAGACAAAAACATGTCATACCAGAGACCTCACCAAATATCCTTCTTTCTTCTTGGGTCTCGGTCCCCTCAAGCACTAACATATAAGTCAAGCCCCTAGGCTAAGAACAGGCAGGATCCCATTTTCTTCTGCACTGCATCTCAGCAGAGAGTGGTTTGATTGCCAAGTGGAAATGAACACATTTCCATGAAAGGGCTCATGGAAATAGCACAACAGTCTTCCAGGACATTTCCTACACAGGCCAGGCGTAAGCCAGATTTGCTACATTTGGACAGCACAGCATCCCAAACCCAGCCAATAATCCACACAAGAAGTATCCATAATCCCACCCCAGGGCAGGGTATGCTCCTCACACCCTGCTGTGAGACACATCAACTTACCTCCTGAAGCTTGAAGTTCTTCCGCTCAGAAAACTGAACTTCATTCCAGACAACTTCCACACCTTCCTCGGTGTCCATGGCCAGGTAGGCACTGTCAATCCCCGGGACATTGCGCTGGTTCACCTGCAGGGAAGGGCGGACACACCTGTGAGCTGAAGCCAGCAAGACCTGACCATTGCCATGCAGCACTCACTGGAAAATTATCAACTCTGCTCATTAGCTTTTAATTAAATGAGAATTCCAGGACAGGATTGGCACGTGTATCTCGGAGCAGGGCATATCCAAAACATGAGTCCCTGCAGAGCACGCGAGCAGCCAGTCCTGAGCACGCCGGTGGGGAAACCTCGTGTGCACAAATGCTGTGCTACAGCAAAGCTGCCTTCCACCAACAATATACTAGATTTTCATGGCTCAGGACACCTGCAACTCAATCCACCACAAAAAAAAAACACTCCAACAATACAAAACAGATACAGAAATGTCTCAAGAACTCAGATAAAACTGGTGAGGGAATCCTCTGAAAGGTGATGACACCTGAAACTCAATCAAAGCAGAGAGGAACAAGGGGAAAGCTGAAGCTTCAGAGGTGGGAACCAACAACACAAGGGAAACCACTACAGTAATTTCTTTAGTTAATAATTGTAAACAGTGACCCAGCACAAGTACATCCACACTGAATATTAAAGACACAGATGAGCACACAGAAAGAAGGAAGGTAAGGGGAGGGGATTGAGAGTTTGGAGCCCAGCACAGCAATGCAAGGGCTCTGGGAGGGCATAAGGCTGAAAGAGCTGCAGAGATCAGAGCTGAACCCTGCTCCCAGCAGCAAAGTTTTCTGTAACATTGCTCTTCTTCAGATATGTAGCAGCATTCAAAGATGAGCATGGTCTCTTTCATCCAGCATCCCTGGCATTTACTGCAATGCCTCTGCCAGGCAACTTCACAGGCACACAGCAGTCATGGTGAATATCCCACTGCACCAGGCAACGTGCAGTGACAGAACTGGATTCAAAGCACTTAGAGGGGACAAGAAGGCAGAATTCACCTTTTAATTGTCAACCAGCAATCATTGCTGTTCCCATCTGCTGACCACACACCAAGAATCACTTCACAGACCCATAGGACAACCTGAGCTGGAAGAGACTCACAAGGATCACTGCAGTCCAGCTTCTGGTCCTGCACAGGAAAACCCCAAGAATCCCACCCTGTGTCTAAGAGCACTGTCCCAGCACCCCCTGAACTCAGACAGGGCTGGTGCTGATTACCAGGCCTGGCAGCTTTCAGCTGACCCAGTTTCCCCCTGAGGTAACTGTTAACACAGATTGGCCTGGCAAATCCAGACTCATCCTCTGCTTCTATCACCTCCAAAACATTTCAGAGCTCCTCCTTCTCATATTGTGTCACCTTCTCTTCCCTCACCAGGGACCTCACCAGCATCTTATTGCTGGAAACTTCTCACCTTATATAAGAGCTCCCTCAAAAATCCCTTCTCCCTTGGCAGCCACTTTCACATGATCAAATTTACCCAATTTCATCATTCCAGCTGAGTTACCCTTTCCCATTCTACTCCCTCCACAGCCTGACAACACAGAGTGACAGGCCACCAGCACAGGTGGATTCTTTATGATCTCCCAAGGGACTCTGAACAGGCCCAATGACATGTAATGCTCTGGCACTGCAGGTGACACACTGCAGGGACAAGGGTGCCAAGCACAGTAAAACCAGAGTGATACAGACTTCTCTGGCAACTGAGCAGTAAACCAGTGTGACATGAGCAGCCAGCTGCAAGGCATGGCACAGGCAGGAATGAGGGGTACAGGCCACAGTGACACAAGGAGAGCCAGAGCTACAGAGGACAGCTATGGAAAATCATCACACGAGGTGACAGCCCAGTATGAACCACCCCACTTCCTTCCACCCGAGCTGCCTACATAACTGAGGGGTGAAAGGACTGAGACTTGGTTAAGGAAGGCGTTCATATTGATCCAAAAAACTTGATTTTTATATATATATATATATATAACTTTATTAAATATATATGTGTACACATATATATATATGTATGTATATGTATGTATGTATGTATATAAACACACAGACACCAACAGGCCAGGCCTGTTATGTTTCATCATTAAAGAAAGCTGAAGGAATAAAAGGAATTAAGGATAGAACATTTATTCCTTCAAATTTCAGAATAACTAATATCTTAGGGATGACAACAGCATAAAATCACCCAGTACAATCACTAAGGCTGAATGGCAAAAGGGTTTAACTCCAGGGAAGGTTAAAGAAGCCCAAGGCAGCAGAGAGGCAGGTGTGTGTGAGCAGTGCAAGGACAAGGTAACAGCCACCACACTGACACCCAGCACCCCCACAGCCCTTTGGATTCTCCTTTTCCATCCCACCTGCTGCCTGTTCACAGCAACACCATGGCTGGAGATGACATCTAAATGATGGAGTCCAGTGGCCCTCTGCTGAAAGGCGTCCAGCTTTACTGGATTGAGTAAATCCTCAAGTAGCAGCAACTGCTGAAAATCTGCCCCAGTAAAGCAGCTGGGGCTGGGGACTTGTCACATCTCCCACTTCTGGCCAAGCTCCCTGAGCACAAAGGATTTCCATGACTCATAGGCAAGATCCCAGAGCACCAGATATGACTCAGGACACCAAACCCAGCTGACATCACTGATGGCAATTCTGTTCCTCAGGAGATTCAGCAGCTTGGGGAGAAGAGTAGAAGGGGAAAAATGCAGACAGACAACTGAAAGGCAACAGCAGACTCCTCCTGCCTGCCAAATCCCTGCAGCACATCCCTCCCCGTGCTCGGCAAAGCAGAATCCTAAACCCTCATGAAAGCACTGAGGTAATTTATTACTCTGGGGCTTGTCCCAGACAGCCCCGGAGTAGGCAGCTTCTACACTCTGAGGGAGGAAGTGCCCTGGGCCCAGCTTAGCCCGAATTTCTGCAGCACAGCAGAGGAAGCAGCTCTGCACTACAGAAGTACAAACACAGCTCTGAGTCCATGTCAGCAAAAGGCAAGGAAACTCAACGAGAATTTCAAGTACTTAAATGAGTACAGGTGGAGTGGCACAGTAGCTCTAAGGGGGGAAAATGTCTGGAAGGAGTGGCACAGTAGCTCTAAGGGGGGAAAATGTCTGGAAGTTAAATTTCCCTTTGGAAAGTTATTCCATTGTCCAATGCATATTTTTTCTATAGCTCTCAAACACCTGTGTATCTGTTGCTGAAAGAGCACAGACTTTTGGAGAGACATTCTGTAGTTCACATGATCTGTCAATTAAACAAAAAACCAGTCTAAGTCACAAGTCACAGTGATGATTTACATTCTAGGGATAAAAGGTACAAAAACTGGGGAAAAGTCCACAGTAACTACACTATCAGCACAGAATGGACTTGCATCTTGAAAAAGAGCTGGGGAGAGGCAGCTCACCAGGCCACACCCTCACAAGAAGCCCCAGGTCTGCTCAGAGTAGCATGAATATGTTACTCAGTTTCCCTGGCCACTTGTTTAAGCCGGAGAGAGGTGAAAGCTCTGCCCAGCCACCTGGGAAATGGGTGGAACCAGAGATAAGAGACCCCCAGAGCAGCAGCTGGGCCATGAGGAGCTCAGCTTCTCTTTGAGCTGTGGGTAAACTAAAAGCAGCAAATTTACCAACAGGAATTGAACAAAAAGGGCTCTCTGGGATCTGAGGCTAATCTAGAATGTAACACAATAAAGAATGCCAGGTCCACTGCAGGCAAAGGGAAAAGAAATCAAGCAAGAAACAATGCTACTTCATGTTTTAATTAAACTGACACACTGGCCTTGGCAATTACAGTCATGGTAGTGAAATGCTGAAAGGCTTTAATTCAACAAGAAAATTAAAATAACCAGTGTAATTTAACAGCAGCAAGGAAAGGAAGGTATTGATTATTACCTTGGCTGTACAGACCGCCTCATGCAGCAACTAAACCGTAAGGAAAAGACAATCTGACCATCAGCAATACAGTAATTGGTTCTTCCAGACATGCTGCAACAAGTAACAGGATCAAACACATCAGTAAGAAGTTAGTCTGTTAACCCAAGGCAGGCATCTGGACCATCTAAAGAGAGAGCTGAAAGTGCTCAGTGTGTTGAAGTTCTCCCTTGCTCCTAGCTTCACTGCCCCAGCTCAGGAGCTGCTGTGCTGAAAGCCAAGCCAAAGCTGACAGCGTGAGCCCCTGCCACCTGCCACGGGTCCTGCTCTGTGCTGACCTGCACAGCTGAGCCCTGCTGGGAGCCAGGACACCCGCATGGAGCCCAGGCCCCTCCTGCCAGCCAGGGCTGCATCTGCTCCAGGAAAGGGACGAGTTTGGAACCCCTGCAAAGTGTCACACTGCCACTCTACAGGCTGTCACCCAGCGGCCATCCAGCCTCTCCAAAAGCACTCTGACAACTCTGGCTAAACAACACACTGCAGGACAGACCTAACTAAAATTCCCACCAGGAAACTCCCCAGGCAGTAGATCAGCCGTTTACAAAAACACAAAAGTATGACAGGAGTAGAGACACTTTGAACAGAAACAGCACTCCTCTGGATGCAGTCACTGAGATTGGAAAAGCAGTCTCAGATCATGGAGTCCAGCCACTCCCCAGCACTGCCAAGGCCACCACTAACCCATCCCACAAAGTGCCACATCCACACTGCTTTTAAATTCCTGCAGGGATGGGGACTGCACCCCTGCCCTGGTCAGCCTGTGCCAAGGCTGGACATATCTTTAAGGAAGGAGTTTTCCTTAAAACCCACCCTGAACCTCCTGTGGCCCAGCCTGAAGCCATTTCCACTTGTCCTGTCCCTGTTCCCTGGGAGCAGAGCCCAAGTCTCACCTGGCTGCACCCTCCTGCCAGGAGAAGGTCCCCCCTGAGGCTCCTTTTCTCCAGACTGAGCCCCCTCCCAGCTCCCTCAGCCTCTCCTGGTGCTTCAGCCCCTTCCCAGCTCCGTTCCCTTCTCTGGATACACTCCAGCCCCTCAGTGTCCCCTTCTCTGGATACACTCCAGCCCCTCAGTGTCTCTCTTGTTGGGAGGGGCCCAGAGCTGCCCCCAGGATCTGAGGTGCAGCCCCACCAGTGCCAAGTATCCCAGAGGGAAGGAGGCATCATGCCACCTATTTAATGGACACCAGAAATGAACACAAATTGCCCAATGCAAGACCAGAGGGATGAGTGCTCAGTTTCACTCGGTGCTTCAAAACAAACAAGCAATTCAGTGAAGTGCAAGAGCTCAGTCCCACTGAGCTGGTCTATGGCAGGAGGAAGAGGCAATGACTCTTCATCCCTAGCTCCCAAAGGGAAACAGAAACAGCACAGCAAAATAGACAAGGGAGTGTGGAAGAAACCCCAATATCTATAAATAAGCCCATTCAGACAGCTCATCAGGAAGGTTCTGGTAACTGCACTGGGAATGAGTGCCAGCAGTGTGAAACTCCAAGGAGAGAGGGAAAACCAGACAGGACAAACTCCATGTGAGCTACTCCCAGTCTGCTACAGCCCATCCTGTCCTTCTGTGATACTTTCACTCAGCAGAGAGATCTTCAAATCACTGCAGGTAACTCTGAACAACATCAATCACACAGGAGGGGTTGAAAGATCAGTACACTGAACAGAAAATGCCATAAAAATTGGTATATTGTGGAAGTACCAGTCTTGGAAACAATCCCCAAAGCCACATGAAACACTCATGAAAAGTGATTGTTTCATGTTTTCTGATAATACTGGAGAAAGCAAGCAATGAGGTGAGCAAGCATCATATTTTAAAGAGGATCATGAACACCTGATCCTGACACACATCTATAAATGGCAAAGCTGACTGCTATAAGACGTCAGAAGTAAAAATGGCTGCAAGGTGAGATTACCAGTAATTTTGGAGTAAGAGTAATTTGGGTACACTATCCATGGGATGTTTGAGGGAACTTCCAAAAGTACACAAAAAGAACGATCAAGCCAAGCCCTTAGCCTTGTCACCATCACCTGTACTGTCTTTTTGTTAAACTATTTTTCAAGCTATTTTCCATGCCAATGTGCTTCTCAATATCTGGGTGTGTGCACAGGCAAGCACACACATCTGAGGGGCACAGGCAAGCACACAACCTTCATGCCAGACGAGCCAGAGTTGGGACAAGACGTCTTGGGGTCGGATTTTGCAGAGACAGAGGGCCTGGGAGAAAGGCACTAGACACCTGAAAGGAGGTTTTTCCTGAGCACTGATAAAGAGAAACGGGATACACTTTCCTGCCATCCGTGTCACCATGGGATGCACAAAGATCACCATGGCTAACCCCCGTCTGGCTGAGCTCTGTCTGTCAGGATTTGCCAGGCAGCCTCCCGCAGGCAGGATCTGGAGTCAGAGAGTCACAGCCTCTCCCCAAGGCCAGGCTCCAGCAGGGCTGTGGCAGCTGCCAGGGCACCACGATGGCTGCCTGGGCCTCCCAAGACAGAGGGCAGGCTTTGGTGCTGCTGCAGACCACGGCGATTTTAGAACAGCTCCGTAAGGCATGCAGAGGGAACTCCATCCCTCAGCTGCGGGCAGCCCAGCACCTCCAGCCTCCCAGGAGCTCTGGAGAGCAGCAGCCAGGCACCCCTGCTCCAGCCACTGCTGCAAGGAGCGAGTGCCAGCTGCCCGTCACAGCCTGTGAGCAAGGACACAACGGGGCTGTGACAAAAGCTGGCTCTGCACCCTGAAGTGCCCCTCAGCTCTTTCTGGCACATCCCAAGGGTTCATTTCCTTCAGGGAGCCCCCGCATGAGCCAATAAAAATGTTAAAAGGCTTCACATACTCCCTTCTTAATACCTTCCCAGTGGTCAAGGAATGCTATAAAAACTACAGCATGGCATTAGTTTTCTCCACCAACTGGGGAAAAACAGATCCATTGTCAAAGACTCTCAGGGAGCTGGCAGCACTCTAAGTGCCAGCTTGCTTGGAGAACTGGTGCTTATCTTTTACTACCTCAGTAAGTTTCCTTCCAGTCACAACAGAGGCTGAGAAAAATCAGGCTCCAGCATCCCAGAATCCAAACACTCAGTCTGTTAGCATTTTTTCTCCAAGAATCCTGCACTCTGTCCCATTGAAGAAATGTAAATCCAGAGGTACAAAAGTCACCAGCTGCCTTCAAAAAAAAAAACTATTCAAGCAACAGAGACTCCCCCTAGAAGTGAGAAGACAACAAAGAGATAAAGATGCAGCAGAGCCAGTGTTTCAGTTCCTGTCTCTCTGAGTTCAGGTCCTCCTGAATCACAACTCTTCTCTTAACATTGGATAGTTCCAGCATAGATCAGAGCATCTGTAAGCCCGAGCACTGAAGCCAGCTGTAACATCCAGCCATCAACAGCTGAGGAGTGCCAATCCAAATGACAGACAGATTCTCTGCAGGAAAAAGAGAACCAAACTCACGGCAGTGTGCTGCCTAAATGAATTTTTTAACTTCCAGTATCCAATGAAGAACAGCAAGACTGGACTCAGATGCACAGGTACACGCTGTCTCAAACTCTGCTCCCCGAGTTCTGCTCCTGACCTGACACCCAGGCCCACAGGGAGCCTCACTCCCTCACAGGGAGCCTCACCCATCACGCTGTCCCAGGCTGCACGCCGCTGTAAGGGAAGCTGCGAAGGGCTGCAGCTTTCATCCGAGGGTGAAAAACCCCAGACAGAAAAACAAGAATTACCCAACGTGGCAACTACTGCATACACAGCCACACTGACACATGAGGCATGTGCCCAGAGATAAGGCAGAAAGGAACATCTTGATCTCAGCAGCCACTGAAGTGGGGCAGAACACGGAAAGTGCAGCAGGGGAAAGTCCAGCAGCTGATCCGCAAAGGAGCCAGTAACACATGAGCCACAGAGCAGCAATCAGCCAAAAGGTCACCGATGGCTATCAGGAACTGAAACGTCCCCTTCAGCCACCCCAAAAATCCCCCTCAACACCTCAGAGTCTGTGGTGCCCGAGCCTTGTGCCTGCTGTCGGTGCAGGACAGCATGGGACAAGCTTCCAGATGGCAGACAGGACACGAGCAGGGCTGCAAGAACAGCACAATGCTGTTCTTCCCCTGCTCTTCCCACTGCTCCTGAGCAGCCTGGCACATTCTCTGGGAAAAGGTAAAGGTATTTAAGCAGAGATCAGTGCTCATTCTCCCATTTTCTGCCCCTTCTGCTCCAAGTGGCAGGCTGAAGAGCGCAGCAGCACTGGATGAGAGCAGCAGCACCCCGGGCAGGCTGTGCCTCGTGACAGAACAGGCAGCCAGGCCCAAGCCTCTGCCCTCTTCACCCGGACAGACACACTCACACACCCCGAAAAGGGGAGCTGCTGGTGCCCCCACACACACGACATGGATTCCTTCTCCCAAAGTACACTGCAAAGATGTCAACAAAGTACTTCTTACAAAGCCTTGGCTTACACAGTCACACCGTGTTCTCCTCCCCAGAACACGTACAGAGAGAAACTTGGTCAAGAGACAGCCCTGACACACAGCAAACCCAAGGACAGGCCATCTAGGAGGGGCTGAGCCTCTCCTACTCACGCGAGCTTGCCAAGCCAAACGCCACAACGCTGGGCTGAAAATATTCTGCTGCAGCAGAGCACAACCCTCCTGCAGCTGTGTGTCATCCATGTGGCTCCCAGCAGGGACAGCAGGCACGGAGCTCTCAGTTTCAGGAGGCTAAACCTGACCTGCCAACATGGTGCTGCAATCCTGCTCCATTAGGAAGTTTCTATTCCTAGGAGGCACAGCAGATAATTCTCGAGATACTTGGACAACCCAAGAAAAGCAAGCTATGCATGCATGCTGCCTGCAAGAAGGAAATGGAAATGTCCTGTCGCAGCAGGAACAGAGGGGTTGGGCTTTCAGGGAGAGCAAGCAGAAGAGAGCCAGGCAAGCACAGGCTGGGAGACCCCACCAGCCCTGCGACCACCCTGCCCTCATGCTGTGGGGCCTTGCCCTGTGCTTCAGCCACGGGACAAGACACTCTGTAAAGCATCACCTGTGTGCTGGTCAGGAGAGAAACCAGGGATGTGGGCAAAATCCAAGGGCCAGATTCAGCTCTGGGAGGAAAGCAGCAGAGTCCACAACACTGCAGGAACCACAGGTACTTCTCCATGTTCCACAAAAAATGGAATTTGGGGAACATGAGCATTTTCTATCTTGTTAAAAAGGGTTCCTAGTTAAAAATGTCACAGAAGCATTTGATTTTAATCAAACTACTCCGAACTTTCATGGGAATGACACTCTTTGCACTATGGAAGCTCCCTGTTAATAGAAAGAATTACAATCAATTAACTCAACACTCAATCCTTTTTTACATCTGAAATTTATGCAGGAATAGAATACAGAATAGCCAGCTGGAAGGGACCTCTACAGATTTCCTGGTTCCACTGTTCAACCCAATCAGGGCTGGCCCATGTCACAGCATGCTGGGCGTTGTCCAAATGCCTCAAACACAGACAAGCCTGGGGCATCGACCTCCTCTCCAGGAAGCCTGGGGCAGGTGTGACCCTCTCAGTAAGGAAATGCTCCCTCTTGTCCAGCCTGACCCTCCCCAGATGAAGCCTGGAGCCGTTCCCTGGTGTCCTGGCCCTGGATCCCAGGGAGAAGACCTATAGAGGGAGCATCCCCTCCCATGAACATCTGGTTCTGCTGTGTACAATAGCCCCAGGATGGGGTTCTGTGCCGTCCCACGCTGCTCCTGCCTGGACGAGGTTTGCCCTCTCCATGCCAGGGCACACGCTCGCTCCAGCCGAGACGCTGCCACCCAGCACGTGGGTCCCTGTGGTCCCCTTCTGCAGGGCTGCGCTCCGCCCGCTCAGCCCTGTTCGCAGCAGCATTTCCCCCTGTGAAGCGGTGTGTTTCCATTACTGGGCACGGTCAGCTCGTTTGCGGCCCGGTGCTGCCCCGCTCAGCCCTGTTCCCAGCAGCATTTCCCCCTGTGAAGCGGTGTGTTTCCGTTAGCGGGCACGGTCAGCACGTTCGCGGCCCGGTGCTGCCCCGCTCAGCCCTGTTCCCAGCAGCATTTCCCCCTGTGAAGCGGTGTGTTTCCGTTAGCGGGCACGGTCAGCACGTTCGCGGCCCGGTGCTGCCCCGCTCAGCCCTGTTCCCAGCAGCATTGCCCCCTGTGAAGCGGTGTGTTTCCGTTAGCGGGCACGGTCAGCTCGTTCGCGGCCCGGTGCTGCCCCGCTCAGCCCTGTTCCCAGCAGCATTTCCCCCTGTGAAGCGGTGTGTTTCCGTTAGCGGGCACGGTCAGCTCGTTCGCGGCCCGGTGCTGCCCCGCTCCCCTCCCCGAGCCCCGGGCCCGGCGCGGCCCCGAGGGTGTGGCCGCCTCGGGGCGTGGCCAGAGCGCGCCGCAGCCAATGGGAGCCGCCGGCGGTGATGTAACGCTCTGCACTGCCTCTCATTGGCTGGCGAGGCCGACCCGCGGGCCCCGCCCCGGCCCCGCCCCGCGCTGCCCCAGGCCCGGCTCCGGTCCCGGTCCCGGTTCTGGTTCTGGTCCCGGTCCCGGCCGGGCCGCGGGGCGCTAGGGAGGGCCTGAGGCCGCTCTCCCCGAATCGGGAGCGGCAGCCAGGGCGTGCGGGGACGGCACGGCCAGCTCAGGCCGTCCTGCCCCCGCGACCGTGCCGGGACCGGCGGCGCGGGCGCCGTCCCGCCGAAAGCTGCTCGTTTCGGTAAGCGGGCACCGGCATCCCCGGCGCACAGCCAGCCCGCCCCTCCCTGCTGCGGGCCCTGTCTGCACTGTCTGCACAGCTCCACCTCTGCTGCAGCGAGTGCGTCGCTCATGGACGGTAAAATAATCTTTAAAAAAAAAATAGCGAGGCCATTACATTTCAAAACCTACACCGAAGCACGCACCCGGAGCAAGCAGGACAGGATGTCACACGTAGCAAGTACCAGAGCACAGGCAGAACACTCTGCCTCAAACATGTGTGAGCACCCATCCCTCTCCAGATTATCCTGTCTCATTGTTTCCACGGTGCCACCTCATCCCACATCCAGCAGATACTGCCATAATAAAAGATCGGGATTGCATCACTGGGAAAAGGTCGGCAAATGCTTTTTCCACACAGCAACACCATCTCCCTGAGAGCGGTGGTGAGTAAGAGCCTGTTACCACACTGCACGGACAGGAATAACCTGTGCTGACTGAGCTGTCACACCTCCCCGGGGAAAAGGGCACCCTGCTCTGGACACTCAGCAAAGCTGTGCACCAAATAAACCCCAGGTGAGGGCATCTGCAGTGCCAGAGTTTACTCCGGAGGGCAGATCAGCCCAAACGATTATGACAGCAAAGACAGCCTGCTGTCATGCAGTTCAGGCAACAAAAGCCTCTCCACCAGCTGAAGGCTAACTGAGACACAAATTCACAGGTGAAATCTAGAGACACAGCAGGATCTCACTGCAGGTCAGCTGCAGCTGAGGCTGCTCCCAGTCAGACACAAGTCTGTGCAGCCTTGCTGCGTGAAGGCTTCAGCAGCAGCAGCAGCCCTGAGCTCACCCAGATCACTCAACAAGGTGTTCTGTGGCCCCGAGGTCCATCCCTCAGCTCTGACCTCCACAACCTGAAGCCGTAAGACAATCATTTAGCCACGCCAAAACGTCAATTAATTTAATTTGTCTGCTAAGGGGGGGCTGAAATCCAAAGAAAACACTAGAGCCTCCCAAATGTTACTTGTCTGTAGGAGAGGACAGAAAAAAACGCTGTGTCTCCTTGTGTCAAAATGATCAGTACTAAACAAAACACTTTGAAAAGACAGCACAAACAAACCAGCTTTGTTCTGCAGCATGTGCCCCTTCAGTGCAGAGCAAGAGATAAAGCACTTCGGGTACGGAATACATTGTGAAGGACACAGCCAGGCATTCACACTCTTTAAAGAAAGAGAAACGGAAACTTTTTTTTCCCCCTAATGTTAAAGCTACATTTGTAACCAATCTGCAGAGCCACAGCAGAAAAGGCCCATTCTGACCACACCACACCAGCGTTTGGCTCACATTAAACCAAACCACGACAGCTCTCAGCCAGCAAAGGTGAAGAACTGCAGGGAATCCCTGACCTTACTCCGACCTCCAGATTTACATCAGAACAAACGACTCTCTCACCACCCCCGCGGCCTGCACTGCCCTTTTCGCAGTGGTGGACAAAGCAGACAAACCCCTGTGCTCAGCCCCTGAGCCGGCAGAGAAAAGCCCCATCAGCACTTGTGCCGCAGCACGTTGTGTGGCTGTCAGCACCTGCCAGGGCTGCACCGCCTGCCCAGCCAGGGGAGAGGCACTGTGCCAGCACACAACAGAAACCAGTTCGTGCAGACAGCCCCCAGGAAGAAAAACAGAGCCCAGCAACGAGCGGAAAAAAGGATAGTCCCAAACACCACGATCTAATCTCCTTGTGCCTTGGCAGAGCACGCTGCCAGCACACGCACTGAGGGTGGGTACGGGCAGGCCAAGGAACAAGCCTGTGTGAGCTGACTGTGCTGCATCCCGACTGCGGACGACAAAGCAAAGCGGGCGCTCAAAGCTGAGGAGCCCGGGTAAGCGGCTCAGGCAACTGGCCGCCTCGGCAGCAGGCACATCCACTGCCCAGAGAACACCAAGAATTGTCCAGTCACCGCTCCTCACCACTCCCAGAGAGAAAGATCCGTGAACGCGACGCACACCGGGAGAGCCGGAGCCACTCCCTGCTCGGCAGCAGCAGCAGCTGGCCGGCACGGCGGCCGCGGCAGGGCACACAGCGCTGGCTGCGCTCCAGCCCGCGGAACGGCGGCCCTCGACACGGGCACCCATCTCCCCGCCTCCCGCGAGCGCGGCGGAGCCCCCTGCGGGGCCGAGCTGTCCCGGGAAAGGTGGCAGGAGCACCGGGGATGGGGGGGAAGGTGCGGGGGAGGCGGGACAAGCGCCGCCGGGCCCCGCCCGGGCTGCCCCGCAGCCCAGCTCCGGGAGCCGGCTCCCGGCACTGACCTCCTCGCGCCGCTTCTGCCAGCGGCCGCACGGCGACTCCTCCAGGATCTCGGACTCGTCCTCGCTCTCCTCCTCCTCCTCCTCTGGGGGCGCCGCGGAAGTCACCGGCGCAGACACCGAGGTCATCCCCGGGCCAGACGAGGCGGGCTCCGGCTTGGGGTCGGAGCCGCTGCTGGGCACCTGCTTGGACTCGCCCTCCGACATGCTGCGGTCGCACACGCTGCGGGAGAGGCGCGGTCCGTGAGGCGCGGTGGGGCGCCAGGCCAGGCCAGGCCGGGCCGGGCCCACCGGGCCGGACCGGGCCGCGCCCGCCGGGCCTGTCAGCCGGGGCCGCGCCCCAGGCCTGCCAGCAGCGGCCGACCGAGGCGGCCGCGGGGCGAGGCGGGGGGCGAGAGGGGGGGGCGAGGGGCCGAGGGGCGGGGGCACTTACCGGGCCCGCAGCGCCTCCCGGTCCCGAGCACGGCCCCGCCGCAACCGCCGCGCTGCGTAACGCGCCGAGCGGGGCGGGGCCTCTGCCGCAGCCAATCAGCGCCGCGAGCGCCGCGTCAGCGCCCGCCAATGGCCGGCGGGCGGGGTCCCACGGAGCGGCACACGACAGGGGGCGCCCTGCGCGAACAGCCGTGAAGGATCGTGAATAGGGCGGGGCAGCCCCGCGCAACAGCCAATGAGATAGCGAGAGGGGGCCCTCGGGCTCGCTGATTGGTCGGTGGGCGTGACTCGGGCTATATAAGGCGCTGTGTGCGCAAGGGCCCCTCATACAGAGGGGCAGGGCGGTAATTGTGGGAGTTGTCAGCCTGCGCAGCTTTATCTGTGCGAGCGGCCGCCCGCGGCAGCGGCCGGCGGCGGCATCGCCGGTCCCAAGTGCACTGTTCCCCCGGAGGAGCCTCGGGGCAGGTCGAAGCCGCCTGCGGGCCGTGTAGGTAGTCCCGGGGCGGAGCGGGCCGCGGTGCCGCTCTAGCCTCGCCTCTATGGTCGGCGCTTCCGGCCGCCGAGCTTCCGGCCGCGCGACTTCCGGTCGCCGCCCGCCGGTGCGAGGTCCCGCCGCCTCCGCAGTCCGCCCGCGCCCCCCGCTCCGGTCCGGTCGCCGCCGACCGAGGCCGCCGCGGCCGCAATGGGCGCCTACTTGTCGCAGCCCAACACGGTGAAGAGCTCCGGGGACGGCGCCGGGCTCGGGCCGCGCCCGCTGCACTTCGGGTTCAGCGCCATGCAGGGATGGCGCGTCTCCATGGAGGTGAGGGGGTTGAGGCTGGCGGGGCGGCGGCAGCCGCGCCCGGCGCTGCTCGGGCTCCGGCCCCGAACGGCGGGGAGGGCCGGGCGCTCTCGGTCACCCCGTCCCTCCCTCACGAGGCCGGCAGGAGCACTTTGCCTGTTCCGCTGCCGCCCCAGCCTTTCCCGAATCCCGGCACGTGGGGCTGGATGAATCCCTGCGAGAAATGAGGAATTCGGGGTAAAAAACGAAGGGAAGGAGCGTTTGAATGAAAGCAAGTGGGAAATTCCCCGAGAAATGCCTGGTTTCTCCCCTAAAATGAAGTGGTGGTGCCTTGCTGTGCTTCCTCCCTGTTTTTATTTATTCACAGGAAAATCTGTAGGAAGAATTCCCATGGCTGCTCTCAGTCTCCTGTTGCCAGTCCTGGCTTTGCTGGGCTCGTTGTGGGCAGATGAGCTGCCCCCAGCCCCACACCTGGCTGAGGATCCAGGTGTTTGCCCACATCCCCCCAGGGCAGGAGGCTGCAGGAGCTGCCCTTAGAGCGCTTGGTTGGTGTGAGGGCGGTGTGGGGCTGCTGGCCCTGCAGGTCTGTGAGCACCAGTAATGTGCTGCTTTGTTTTCCCTTCTGGGCAGCCAGCTAACAGCTGAATTCAGCAAGGATTAATCCTGGTCCCTGCAGGCACCCCAGGTGCATCTCTGAGGGTTTGCTTCGCAGCCCCGTGGCTGGTTTGGAGAGGGTGTCCCATTCAGGCTGTCAGACATTGAATTTCTGCTGCTCTAGATCCATTTTCAGACACTTCACTGCCTCTTGGAGTGTGACAGCAGTCATACAGGTGACAACTCAGTGCCCAGAGGTGCTTCCTCCTCTCTGTGTGTGCAGCCCTGGGCGCTGGTTCTCGGGGCAGAAGATGCAGAGCTGGTGCCTGTGCTCCTGTGGTTCACTCAGAGGATGTGTGTGCAGCTGGCTGCCAGTGCCAGCCTGGCCCTTGCCAGTGACACGGGGACATTGCTGGGGCACCCAGTGCGGCCTCAGAGGGATTAACGTGTGTGTAAGCAGCTCTGGGCCCCCCTGTGCCCAGAGCTGGGGGGTGTTCAGGGGCCAGCAGCCCCCCTGTGCACAGAGCTGGGGGGTGTTCAGGGGCCAGCAGCCCCCCTGTGCACAGGGCTGGGGGGTGCCAGGGGGCCAGCAGCCCCCCTGTGCCCAGAGCTGGGGGGTGTTCAGGGGCCAGCAGCCCCCCTGTGCACAGAGCTGGGGGGTGTCAGGGGGGCAGCAGCCCCCCTGTGCACAGAGCTGGGGGGTGTCAGGGGGGCAGCAGCCCCCCTGTGCCCAGAGCTGGGGGGTGTCAGGGGCCAGCAGCCCCCCTGTGCACAGAGCTGGGGGGTGTCAGGGGGCCAGCAGCCCCCCTGTGCCCAGAGCTGGGGGGTGTCAGGGGGCCAGCAGCCCCCCTGTGCCCAGAGCTGGGGGGTGTCAGGGGGCCAGCAGCCCCCCTGTGCCCAGAGCTGGGGGGTGTCAGGGGCCAGCAGCCCCCCTGTGCCCAGAGCTGGGGGGTGTCAGGGGGCCAGCAGCCCCCCTGTGCCCAGAGCTGGGGGGTGCCAGGGGGCCAGCAGCCCCCCTGTGCCCAGAGCTGGGGGTTTCAGGGGCCAGCAGCCCCCCTGTGCCCAGAGCTGGGGGTGTCAGGGGCCAGGCTGGGATGAGGCAGAGCAGAGGCACCCTGGTTTATGGTGTGGTGGGTTCATTCAGCCCTCCCACAGCTGGGACAGGGCTCTGCCTCCGCCCCCCTGGGCTGTGGCTGGTACCCGAGCAGAGGCTGGGAGCTGCCTGCTGCAGGTGTGGGTTCTGTGCTCCCCACACCCTGGTTCACCCCTGCTGGCACAGGCAGCGCTGGGGCCCTCAGTGGGACATGGTTTAGTTGAGCTATCCCGAGAAACAAGCAGATGGCAGGAGCTGGACCTGCTGCAGATTGCTTCTGAGCCTGATGGGAGAGCAGTGTGTGTTTTGCCCACAGCTGAGCAGTCAGCTTTCTTGCATTCCAGCACAATGTGTTCTGCTCTCTTTCTTACCATGTTTTGTTTCTTCATTATCTTCACGTTCAGTTGCACTTTTGCTCTTCTGCAAGGCTTGGAGAAAGTCCTGAGCAAACGTTTGTGCTTAGTGCCGTGGTTCTGTGCGTGTTGGTGAGGCCAGTCAGAGTGTGCACCTGGTGAGACAGGTATTTTGGGTGTAAAGGAGCATTTTGTCACCTTGTGCTCGGGTTTAGGAGCCTTCCTAAAGCGAGGTGGTGTGCGGGGCTCTGAAGAAATGCTGTAGCTTACTGCAGAGAGGTTACTTTGTGAGTAAGGAGATGTTTGGGGCAGATGAGGGACCCCAGGGATAAGGGTACAAAACCAAAATGTATTCGGTACTAGGAGAGCAAAGAGAAGGGCTGAAGTCAGTTGTGTGGTCCAGAGGAGTGCTCTGGGATGTAGTGGAGGCGCGGGGTGTGGTTGACTGGGGCTTCTCCCAACTCTTTGCTCCTGCTTTGACTGTTCCCCCCCAGTGAGACACCAACGGCCCCCGTTTGCAGCTTCATTCCTTTCCCAGGCTTAGAGCAAAAGCCCTTGCTGCAAAAACTGAGTTTGGGTCAAAATACAGAGATTTTTAAAAGAGCTCTCAGGTTAATTTATTAATTTTCCTTCTCATTTCAGCTGAATTGGGTGTTTGATGTTTCCGACACAGTTTTTCACCGCTGTTACAGTAACCACTCAGGCGGCTGGGAGAGTGAGGGATCCCAGGGCAGCAGGAGCAGACTTTCGGAACCTTTGTGAGCCCTTTGAGCACAGCGGGAGGGCAGCTCCCTGCGCAGGGCTGGGCTGCGCGCTGCTCTGGCAGCGCCTGGAGGCTTCCGAGCCGTGCTGGTGGCGTTGGCAGTGCCAGGACCCCCGGGCAGAGCCACCAGCCCTGCTGCTGGAGGGGGCACTGAGCCCTCCCCCTGCGTGTGCCAGCCCTGCCTGTCTGCCCTGGGCTGGGGCTCAGCGAGGGGACAGAGCAGGACAGGCTCCCAGGGGCTCAGCGAGGGGACAGAGCAGGACAGGCTCCCAGGGGCTCAGCGAGGGGACAGATCTGCCCCTGGGCTGGGGCTCAGGGAGGGGACAGAGCAGGACAGGCTCCCAGGGGCTCAGCGAGGGGACAGATCTGCCCCTGGGCTGGGGCTCAGGGAGGGGACAGAGCAGGACAGGGGCTTAGGGAGGGGACAGAGCAGGACAGGCTCCCAGGGGCTCAGCAAGGGCAGCACGGGCTGGTTCTGGTGCCAGTGCTGGGTTTCCCCTGCAGCAGCATTTGCATCTCTTTAATTACAGGGCTGTTTGGTCACCTGGGGCTTATCCCAGTTGTTGTGTTGGGGTTCACTGTCTCACTGGCTTCTGTGAGTGCTCAGAGGAGTGAGCACTGAAATGCTGCTGCCTGGTTCATCTCTGTTCTCCTTTGCTCTCTCCAGTGAGGGCTGGGGAAGTTTCCTGCTTTGCCACTCAGTCGTTACTCGTTTTGAGCTCAGATGGTCACTTGCCTGCTCAGAAGCTCTTCTCATCCCAGTGCCAGCAGTTCCATTGCAGAGAGTGCTGCATAAACCCAGACCCTCACTGTTCCTGGTTCCTGAGCAAGGAACAAAGTTCTCTTTTTACAGAAAACTGGAACTCTGGAGAGTGAAGAGACCTTATCCAAGGAGTCGTACCTAAAAAAGCAGTAGAGCTCGGTGGCTGCTGGGCTGTGATCTCGTTCTGTGTGTGTAAATTTTGGAATATTGCTGGCAGCATGGACACATCCAGATATTTGAGGCTGCTGTCTTGGAGTAAGCCCAGTGTTTTGGGGCAGTTGTAGCACATTGAGGGTGATGAACCACAGCAAAGATCACGTTGTTGAACGTACAATGGGGTACATGTTCTGCCTGACCACAGAGTGTGGGATGTGTCAGGTGGTGAGGGCTGGGTTGAAGGATTGTCTGGGGGTTAGCTGGGCAGGGAAGGGCTCAGCCTGGCCATCTGTTCCAGGCTCTGTGTTGCAATAGCCAAGGTGGGTTTGCTTGCCCGTAGGGGAAGGAGTTCAGGCTGTAAAATCACGGAGGTGCCTTCCTCAAAGCTGGCTGCTCCACAGAAACCTGATGGAGAGAAGGGCTGTGCTCTGTCCATGGCTTGTGGGGGTGTTGAGCCTTGTGCTTTGCCCAGAGGTGGGAATGAAGCTGCGGAAGGGTCTGGAGTCTGCGGAGTGGCTGAGGGAGCTGGGGAAGGCTCCCTGGAGAAAAGGAGGATCAGGGGGACCTTCTCACTCTCTGCAATCCTTGACAGGAAGCTGCAGCAGGTGGGGATCATGCTTGTCTCCCAGGAAACAATGGACAGGAGAAGAGGAAGCAGTCTCAGGCTGTGCCAGGGCAGGTTCAGGTTGACTATTGTGAGCAATTTCTCCATGGAAAGGCTTGTCCAGCCCTGGCACAGGCTGGCCAGGGCAGGGGTGGAGTCCCCATCCCTGGAGGGGTTTAAAAGCAATGTGGATGTGGCACTTTGGGTTGGCAGTGCTTGGGCTCAGTGGTCTCAGAGGGCTTTTCCAACCCAAACAAGTTTGCGTTCCGGGGATTTTCTGTGGGTCTAATGCAATCCCTGTCGTTTCAGACCTGTGCTCTCTCTTTCAGGATGCCCACAACTGCATTCCCGAGCTGGACAGCGAAACAGCCATGTTCTCTGTCTACGATGGACACGGAGGTAACTGTGCCCACTCTGCTCTGTCCTGTCCTTCCCTGGGACCCCGGGGCATCCATCTCTTGTTAGCAATTCTGCTCCTTGATGGAGGCGTTTTCTTTCATGGATACCATCAGTGCAGGTCCTGGGAGGAAGGTCAGGGTTTGATCTGAAATCGAAATCAAATTTGTATTCCATCTTTTACACCTTTTGAGGCTGTTTTTGTGGTGGATAAGCTGGGCAGGAGAGCCACAGAAGAACAAGTGGTATGAAAAATCACCTGAGATTGACTCTAGGCAGAGTGTTCTAGTGGCTGCCCAAGGAAAGAGTGAAAGTGAAAACAGGCAGATCCATTCTCTGTAAGGGTTCCTGAAACTGGAGATTGCAGCCATTCCATCCTGGAGACATGGTGGAGTCTTCTGGATGAGCTAACTCTTCGCAGATTTATCTGATTGCATTTTAAGAAGGTTTTTATCTTTGGTGTTTGTTTACACTGTGCATTTTGCATAGAATCATCCCTTGAAAAAGATACGGTTAAATCTGCTGCCTGGTAATTTTACTGCAGCATCCATGACACAAGGAATGAGTGAATAATCACTCTGGTAGTACTTTTCACTTTTACTTTTGAATTCCATGTCTTTTTTATTCCATTTAAGAGGAGTCCAAAGCTTCTCTCTGCTTGTATGACTGAATATTGCTATTAAATATTATTGCTAACATTGTTACAGAATTTGCTCTGCCAATATAATGTAAGAGCTCAAGATCCTGCTGTTAAATCTTGCAACTTACTTTAATTTTGATCATACTGAGTGATCCATCATGTTTTACTGACCTCTTTTCCTGCTAATTTATCTGGAAGTTGAACAACATAGCTTTTCAAGGAGCTCTCCCAGTGGCCATCCCCCATTCTGAAAGCTGGTCCTGTCTAACCTCCCTGCTTTTCTTGTGGCAGCTTAGTATGGAAAATGTTTGATGGTTTATTTTTGAAAGCTCTTTGCAAATCTGTGTGCAGCAGATGAGCTGAGCTGCCCGTTTGCTCCTGTTCATTGGCCCTGTAACAGTGTCCAGTTTGTGGCTGGCACTGCTGGGATGTAGCAAGTAGCTCCTCAAAGAGGTCATCTCACTCTGAAGAATAGTTCATATCCTGAAATTACTTTTTTCCTGAACTTGACCTTAGAGTGTGCAGAGACCCATGTGGAGCAGTCACTGGTATCCTGAAGGGTATCTGAGCACATGGGGGTGATGAGTTGGTGCTGAGGCAGGGAATGACAGGGAAATGGGATGTAGGAATCAGGAGCCACTCACCTCAGAAACTCTGTGTGTGTGTGTGTCAGGCAGAACTAAAGATAAGGAGCATCTACCAGAAATGGGTCAAGAATGAAGAGTGTCAAACCATCTGCTCTCCTCTGAGCTCCGTGTGTTGGTTTCTCAGCTGCCAAGGTCTTACACCCTGTGTTGGGTTTTAGAGAGGCTCTGGACACTCATGACATTCCTGTTAGTATAGGACACTGAGTATTGTCTTTGGGGTTCTTAAATACAGTGGGGAAGGTCTGAGATAGACATGGGATGGCAAAGCACTGGCATGAGTTTCTAACTCATATTTTAGATTTCTAGTGATTGAATCTCTACAGCTCTCCCTGGACAAGCCATATCAGGAAGGACATGGATATAGTTGAATCTGAAGTGTGATTTTATTGATGCATTTGTTCTCAAGTTTGAAGCAATTTCTCAGGTCTGCCCCATGTGAGAGTGAGGTTTTGGGTGGGAACCTTGCTAAGCTTTATTAGCTGGCAGCACAGAAACTGAATTTAGCTTCTCTTATGTACCTTGCTCATCTCTCAGCCTGAAACACTCCAGTAAGCTTCCTGCTCCAGATAGGCTGGGAAAAGTTTTTCACTGTGTTATTTGAAAAAGGGTGAGTTTGGGGTTTTTTTTACATATTAGCATTTTCCATTTCATCGATCAGTTTTTCTCTTGTGTTTCCCTCTTGTGGACAAGCCTTCCAGTGTTTGAAAGATGCTGCTGGGCCAGTTTCTTGCCTTCCCCAGCTCCTTTTTTTATGTGTTCTGGACTTCCTGCCCCCAGATTCTGGAGGATGATGTCCCCCTTGAGTGGGGGACAGGGAGTGTTTGCTCAGTCCCTCTTGCTGTCTACTTGTGCTTCAGCCTTTATTTCAATAATGTGTCTTCACTGACATGTATCTTGCATTGCTCGTCTGTCTTGAGGTTGATTTTTCTCTTTGCTATTTGTCTTTTCACTATTAAAAAAAAAAAAAGTCATCATTATTGTTTTAAACTTCTCTCAACCCAAGGGCTTCCTGCCTTTTACTCTTCCAATCCATTCCCCAGTTCCTTGAGGGGTGGGCAATGGCTGGGTGGTGCTTAGCTGTCCCCTGGGGTTAAACTGCAGCAGTCCTTCCTTGGCACCCACCACGGGGCTGGAAGGGTTGGAGCAGCAATGGGCAGAGCAAGTCAGAAGCATTTGTACCTGTTAGCAGCTGCAGGTCACAGTGCTGGTTCCCAAGATCACTTTACCTGACCCACACCACTCTGTGCTGTGCTGTGCCTGTCAGAGGCTGGTGTTGGTTCCTGCTGTTTGCTGGGCCCTGCAGTGTTTGAGCCAGAGATCTGTTATTCAAATGCAGACCTTGAGCCTCAGCTGGCACTTGGGCAGCACTGAGGACAGCACGGTCCTTCAGGTTCCATCTCATGGAGACAACTAACAATTTTCCACCTCCCTCCAAGAGGTGTTTTTGGAGAAAACATAGAATGGCCAAGGCCTCACAACCCTCACAGGCAAGACTTTCTTACTAATATCCCATCTAGCATCCCCTCTGTCAGTGTGGAGCCGTTCCCCCTTGTCCTGTCGCTCCAGGCCCTTGTCACAGGTCCTCTCCAGTGTTCCCGGGTCAGAGCCAGTCTCTTTGTTCCCTGCACCATGGAATGCTTTGCAGCACTGTGTAGCAGCAGCCTTTGGCTGTTTCTGTTCTGTCAATGGCCACTTGATCCCTTCTCTGCAGGTACATTGGAAAAGTCCCTTGTCTGTCTTTCTCCCAAATTTCCCCATTTCTCTGCTGCCCACTGTGTTCCCTTTGCTGAACTGATAGCTGGCTGCTGCTTTCCTCTCACTTCCCTCGCTCCCCATTCCCTCACAGAGCTTTGCTCCTGCCTGCACAGCTCCTCCTGATGCCCACCTGCCTGCACAGTGTCTGCTGGGCTCGGAGAAGGGCAGGGAAGTGGGGATGTGCAGCAGAAAGATCAAGAATTGTGTGGCTGGTCCATCCTGTGAAAAACCCTCCTGTAGCCCACAGGAAAGGAGCCCACGTGGCTCTGGTTGTACCTGCAGGAAAGCCCCAGCTGCAGGTAGGCCCTGGCTTGCTGTGCCCAGCCACCCACACTGCTACTTCTTTGTACTGTGACAGGGAATGACGGGTCCAGCACAGCCTCAGGATGTTCCTGGACCCTGCAGTGGGACCCTCCACCTGCCTGCAGCTTGCCCTGCTCCTCTCCCTCTTTCTGTGCAGTCATTTCATTTGTTTCTCAGTTTCTGGCTCTAATTTTTCTTCGTGAGGTGTGAGCCACGTCCACATTCCTGTGTCCTACACTGTTCTTTGCCCATGAAAAACCTCAGCGACTAGTGTGATCTCTTGCAACTCACACTGCTCTTTCTGGCCCTGTTCAAGATTAACTACAGAAATTCATCATCCCTCAATGTTTACTCTTCCTTCTCTCTTAATAGCACCTTCAGGATCTAAACAAATGCCCCCCATACCCTATTCCATACCTCACACTGCTACTTACCAAGCTGGGGGAGTTTCTGGCTTTTAAAAATCTCTCAGCTGCTCTAGGATGAGCACTTGGCTCGTGCTGTCTCTCAGTACTGTTATCCCCTGTGCTCCCAGCACAGTGTTCTGGCTGCTGGTTGTCTTGCTGTGCTCTTTCCTGTACCAAGTGACTGCCCTATCTCCTGAGAGGCTCATCTCAGTCTCTGGGATCTCATTGCCCTTGGTGTGGAACACACACTAGGAGATAGAACACTTTTATGTGCTCACTGCACATTGGTAATGCTCCAATAGGACCTGCAGTGAGCAAAAGCTTTCCTTTCCTTTTGCTTTCGCTAACTTGTGAAATTAAGGATTTACAGGTAGGCTGGACCTAAAGAGTCGGCTTAAGCTCCCTCTCAGGAAGTCCACAGCATTGGCCAAGCCTAGTGGTTTGGGGCTCTGAGGTTTGCCAGGGCCATGTGCACATCCTACTGGGAAGATGTCAGCAGGATCCCACACTCAGCTGCTGTGTCACTGCTCTGTGTCTGGAGCAGCTCTGGCTCGTGTCCCAGGATTTACCTCAGGAATTCAGCTGCTCAAGAGCAGGTTCTGTTGGAAGGAACAGCCTCTTCAAATAGTTTCTGCTCTTTTTCAGGAGAAGAAGTTGCCCTGTACTGTGCCAAGTACCTCCCTGAGATCATCAAAGACCAGAAGGCCTACAAGGAAGGCAAATTGCAAAAGGTGAGGAGCCAGCGCTGCCCTGCACTGAGTGCCAGCACAGAGGACAGCCCTTGTGTCAGTACCCAGCTGGGTTGTCCAGGGAGGTGGTGGAGTCTCCATTCTTGGAGCTGCCCAGAACCTGTCTGGGCATAGTCCTGGGTGTCCCTGCTGGAGCAGGGTGTTGGATCAGGAGAAGCCTGCAGGTCCCTGCCAGCTGCAGCCGTGCTGTGATTAGTTACAGTGTGCAAGCTGGAAGAGGCTGGATTGCACAGCATGGCAGGCAGGCATCCTGCAGGGAGGGGCAGCTGCCCACTCGTGTCTTTGTTCACACTCAGGCCCTGGAAGATGCATTCTTGGCCATCGATGCCAAGCTCACCACAGAGGAGGTGATTAAGGAGCTCTCTCAAATGGCTGGGCGGCCACAGGACGATGAAGATGAGAAGGAGAAAGTTGCTGATGAAGATGATGGTAAGTCAGATGCCTCTGAACAGACAAGGCTGCAGCTCCAGAACAGGGATGTAGAGCAAGCAGCAGGGTCAAGTCTCCTTGGGCACAAGGTTTTCTGTCCCAGTTTCTCAGTTAAATTTTGGCTGACTTGAGCTGCTGCCCCTTAGCATTGTCCATGGCTTTGGGCTGGTGCTGGGGGGAATCTTTATCCATTTGCAAGTTTAATGCTATGGATAACGAAACAGCCTGTCACCGTTTTCTATAGAGCTTCCTCCATGGGTTGCAGGGTTCCAGGATATGTCAGGAATTCTGAGCTGGACTCAGTTGTGGAAGGGAAATGATGTGGTGTGCAGTGCTCAGCTCCCCCTGGCTGGTGGCAGCCACCAAGTGCAGATAGGATTGAAGCAGATCCTGGTCTTTTCAGCAGTTCTTCCCACAAAGAAGCAAGTGTTCCACCAGCAAGTGGCTGCCAGCCCAGGAGGTGTTTCCTGGAATCCTGTGCTGCTCTTGCTGAGTACCTTGTGACCCGCCTTGAGACAGATGCAAGGTGATCCTGTCACCTTGAACAGTATGTCAGTCTGGGAACGCTGAATTTGTGGGGCTTTTTCTCCAGCTGACAAGGGATGAAGTGGGTGGGTGGGTTTTCTTTTTTTTCTGTATTTTCAGGAGCATTTGAGCTATCTGTATTTGTTTTCCTTTTGGGATTAAGCAGCAAAGCAAACTATATGCAAGGGGATGTCAGTAGGGAAGCAGTGGTGTTTGGCCCACGGCCACTGGGGAAAGTCATCCCACTTGGGAGATGGCCAAAGCTGTGCTCTCAGCTGTTGTACCTGTCCACATGACAGCGGGTGGGGATCCCTGGGGTGCTTCAGCTGTTCTCTTGCTCCTAGCTGCAGCATTAATGATCAAACCTGCACTTGGAAGTGGTGGCTCTGCTTCCCTGCACCTTCCCTCCCTTCCCGAGGAGCCTGTGCTTGGGCAAGTGAGGCTCTGCCTCCCGGCCACACTCTGGATGTGCACACCGTGCTCCCAGCAGCCCCCATGCCTGCTGTAAACACTCTGGTGCTGCCAGTCAGACAGGAACAGCTCTGGGGCAGTGGGCACTGCAGGCTGTGCTGTGGTCAGAGCCGTGGCCTTGCTGTTCCCATCCTGCTCACCTGTAGCATCTGGAGCTGTGGGAGGGCACAGGCCTGGCTGCGTGCTCAGAGTCAGCCTGGGGAGCCCTGCTGGGACTCTGCAGCAGCAGCCTCAGCTGGGGCAGCTCAGCACAGGTCCCAGCGTGCTGGGTGTCCTGCTCTCTCACCCTCTCTGTCCTTGTCCTCTCTCTCTCTCCATTTGCAGTGGACAATGAGGAAGCTGCTCTTCTGCACGAAGAAGCCACAATGACCATCGAGGAGCTTCTCACACGTTATGGACAAAACTGCACCAAGAACCTCAAAGCCAAGTCTGTAGCTGCAGCTGGGGATAACGCTGTGGAGGGGACAGGCAAGCAGCATGATGGGGAGTCAAATATGAATGGAGAGGCTGACCCAGGGGAGCTTCCCGACCACAAGGAGAGGAAGAACGGGAAGCCAGACGAAGAAATCACGGGTATTTCCTCCACCTCAGACAAAGCCAGCGCTGGAGGCAACAGCCCTGCTCTGCAGAAGCCTGAACTAGGCAAAGGTGACGAGGCCGTCACCTCTTCTACTGGGGAGGCCGGGCCCTCCTGCTCCTCTACGGGAAAGCCCCAGCGCACAACCAAATCCAAATTTTTTGAGGACAGTGAGGATGAGTCAGATGAGGTTGAGGAAGAGGAGGAAGACAGTGAGGTAGGAAACAGCACTGGAACAGAGTGGCCTTCTGGCTGGGCAGAATGCATTGCTTATGGTGGTACTTGAGACGAGCCTCTGGCTCATCCTAGGTGTGTTCCTAGGAGCAGGTGTTTCAGGCTGATCCTTTGAGGCCATCCCATGGGAATGTTTGGGATTATTGAGCTAACCCTGAAGGACACACCCTCATCCTGCAGCAGCCATAGCTGATAGCCCCTGGTCCTGCTGCATGCACCATCCCTTCATCCACTGCTGTATGATACCAGCTGCTCTGGTTGTAGCCATCGAGTGTGGGGGACACCTGGCAGGTCACCTCACACCTCTGGGGGAACTGACCATTGGTCCCCAGGATGGAGGGACCAGCGGGGGGACAGCACCAAGGGTCCCGTGTGACTCCTGTGCTATCTCTCCTTCCTTGCAGGAATGTAGTGAGGATGAGGACGGTTACAGCAGTGAAGAGGCAGAGAATGAAGATGATGAAGATGACACTGAAGAAGCAGAGGAGGACGAGGATGAAGAGGAGGAAATGTTGTTACCGGGCATGGAGGGGAAAGAGGAGGTGCACACCCTGGTTTTGTGTTCCGCAGCTTAGCGTGGAGCTAGGGGCACTTGGGACACTCAGCTAGGGGTTGTTCCTGTTCAGGTGGGGACAGAACACCCCGTGCACTCTCCTGGGGCTGAGGGAGCTGCTGACAGCTGGGTTTGTGCAAAAGCTGAGGGGTGGGCCGGCAGGTTGAGATCAAAGAGGCTGATCTGCTGCTGGGCGTGAGGCACTTGGAAAGCGCTGTGGAGGAGAGTGGGGGCAAGAGCAGGAGGGCTCTGCTGGCAGCACTGCCCCGGGCATAGCATGACTCCTCACTGGGCAGGGCTGTGGCTCTTCAGCCCATGATGGTGCAGTCAGGCAGGCCTGGACCCAGGGGGTCAGGAAAAGAGGACGTGGCTTCCAAGGTGCCCATTTCTCCCTTTGGGGAAATGTCCTGACTTGAAGTGAGGATGTGCTCAAGCTGGGCTGGGGTTGGAATTAGCACATCAGAGCAGAGGATACAGACCTGTGGAAGGCCACAGAATTCTGACCCACCACGCTGCATGAGACTGGGATGGAGGTGGTGCCTCACCCTGCCCCTCAGTGAACACACTCCTGGTGTCTCCCACTTCCCTCAGGCCTTCTCCATTGCTCCACGTGTGCTCACGGGGTGCGATGCAGCACCCTGGCATCTGGGACGCTGCTGGGGCTGTGTCCCTTAATGACCTGACGGGGAGCTAGAGAAAGCAGTCTCACCAGAATTGTCTCCTGCAGCCTGGCTCAGACAGCGGGACCACGGCTGTGGTGGCGCTCATCCGGGGCAAGCAGCTGATCGTGGCCAACGCCGGCGACTCGCGCTGCGTCGTGTCGGAGGGCGGCAAGGCCGTGGACATGTCCTACGACCACAAGCCAGAGGATGAGGTGGAGCTGGCCAGGATAAAGAACGCTGGTGGCAAGGTCACCATGGACGGAAGGGTGAACGGCGGCCTCAACCTCTCCAGGGCCATCGGTAAGCAGGGAGGGGGGACGCTGGCAGGCCTCAGAGCACCGGCCTCAGGAGAGCCACGCTGACAGCACTGCCTGCCACTGAGGCTGTGGAACAATTTTAATGAGATGAGTGAAACCTCTTCAGTGTTTGATGGGAGATTTCAGTCTAATCGGAGAAAACGGCCGTGAAGCAGTTGGACACCAGGGGAAAGCAGCTTCTGACACATCCCAGGCTGCTGTGCCAGCAGCTGGGTTGTCAGAAACCACCTCATGTAAACTGTCCCAAAACCAGACTGCTGCCTTTGGAACAGGACTTTTCCTGCTTACTGGGTTATTGAGGAATCTTGGTGTGTTGCTTCCTGGGGACCTGGCTTCATGGCAGTTAGAGCCCATTTGTTTATCATAGTGTGTACAGAAGGACACAAACCACTGAAATCATTATCTTAGTGTAAAGATATAAAACACACCTCTAGGATGGAAATAAGGAGTTGATCTAGGGAGACACTGGCATTCCCACCTGCTATTTTGTGGTGGCCCTGGAAGTCCCTTCATAGGATGATTCCTGATAAGCTGCTAGTCAGAGCTGAGGGCCAGTTTTCTCAAGGGAGCTTTGAATCATAAAATGAACCCTGGAGTGATTTGGGTGGGAAAAGGGACCTTAAAACTCAACCAGTTCCAGCCACAGCCATGGGCAGGGACACCTTCATTAGACCAGGTTGTTCCAGGCCCCATCCAGCCTGGCCTTGAACACCTCCAGGGGTGGGGCAGAGGTGACAGGTGCTCTGTGCTGTTGGCCTGGTGTTAACTGCCCCAGGAGGTGGGGAAGGGGCACTTGGTTTGGAGGCTGAGCTGGCCAAGACCCCTCTTCCCTGGGCTTGCCAAAGTTTACACCTGGAACTCATCCCAGGTTGTGGGAGCACTCACTGGTCCCACTGGGAATGCCCTGTGGCAGGGCCCAGCACTGCCTGTGCCCAGACACCTTCCTCCCCACCACAGGGGATCACTTCTACAAGCGGAACAAGAACCTCCCTCCAGAAGAGCAGATGATCTCTGCCTTGCCCGACATCAAAGTGCTGACAATAAACGACGACCACGACTTCATGGTCATTGCGTGTGATGGAATCTGGTGAGTGGGGAGGGAGCTGTTGTGCCTCTGGGGCATTGCTGCTCCAGCCTTTCTCCAGAGCTGAGCCTGAGGAAGGCCTCTTGGACACTATGGCATGTGTGCTCCCTTTGCTTGCCTTCCTGACCTCTCTGCTCTGCAGGAACGTGATGAGCAGCCAGGAAGTGGTGGATTTCATCCAGTCGAAGATCACCCAAAAGGATGAGAATGGAGTCCTGCGGCCACTCTCCTCCATTGTAGAAGAGGTAAGAGGGGGAGCTCTGCTGTCCCTCCAGCAACGTGGCATTCCTGCATCCCAGCTCGGTGCCTGGCTCTGCCCTCCCGCTCCCTCAGATGGCTTCCCTGGGCACTCCAGCCCCGTCTGACCCCAGGGGTGCCAGGGTCCAGCCAGGGCAGTTTCTGCCCACATTCAGAAACCTGGGGCTGCCGAGGCCATCTCTGTCCCTTGTGCAGTGGGAACAGCATTTGACTCCTCCCGCACAGGTCTGGCCTGGCAGCCCCTGACCACTGTCAGGTGCTGGAGCGGGCCCAGTGCCTCAGGGTGGTGTCCCAGTGTGTATCTGTTCTCTGCGCTGACTTGCCCTGTCCCTCCCCAGCTGCTGGATCAGTGCTTGGCTCCAGACACCTCAGGGGACGGCACCGGCTGCGATAACATGACCTGCATCATTATCAGCTTCAAACCCCGTAACACACACCCACCTGCTGAGAGTGGGAAGCGGAAACTGGGGGAGGCAGCGGCACCAGCAGAGGAGAACGGTGGGGACAGCACCAAGAAGGCCAAACTGGAGTAGCAGGGCCCACCTGGGGACTGGGCTGTGCTCACCAGACTCTCGTTTCTTACCCATGCTGAACTCAAGACTGCAGGTCTTGTCCTTTTTTTAGCCTTAGCAGAGGCCTTGTTTGTCCGTGTCCTGGTCGGGGGGTGGGGCGGGTGTGGTTAGCAAGGGCATGTCCTGTTCATCCGTAACCATTCCAAAGAGGGAGCCGGGATGAGCCGCGCCCCGAGCGCTGCACCGCAGAGTCTGCTGAGGAGGAGGAGGAGGAGGATGTCCCCCCATTGTCTCCATGTGGTTGTTGCCATTTCTGTGCCTGTGAATTTCTGTTTGGAGGGAAGAACTTTTTCACTGTTGAGGTTTTTTTAATCTGCACCCGATTATTTAAGGCCCTTTCTGGTTTTTTTTGTGAAACAATCTGGCGGTGGTGCTGCAGCCACGCCGTGTTCAGTTGTACACTTTCAATCAATACTTTTTTCAAACTAAAAGACCAGAAAATACAGGTGTGGTCTTGGTCCTTGGTTCTTTCCTGGAGGGGAAGGTGGGATGGGGAGGAGAACATTTGTCCCTGAGGTCTTGGGTCACTGCAGGGTTTTGGCCTGGGGCTTCCAGTTTCCCAGGATGGCTCTTCTGAGGTGTAGACATGAGTAGAGATGAGCCTTTGGAGAAAGTGTGTCTGCTCAAGGGATGGGAGTACCAGGCATGCCCCTGAGCTCACCTGCCCCTGGCACCCATAGAGCTGCACCTTCTGTCAAGGTGTGTCAGGAGGCAGCTCCTCCCTGATGCTCGGACAAGGGCTGTCAAGAGCTGTGGCTGCTCTGGCAGGAGCGAAGCCCGTGGGCTGCAAAACACTGATGGAAGGGTCTGGGCCACACAGGTGGGCTCTCCCTGTGTAGCAGAAAGAGCCCACTGGAAAAGAAGAGCACTCTGTGGTGATCCATTATTTCTTTCCACATACAGCTGGTGCCTTTTATGTGCATTTCCCACACTTGTTCTTTCCCCCAGTCCCTCCTTCCCCTGTAGCCTGCAGCTCTCCCACCTGCCCCAGGATTCCAGGGAGGCAGAAGCTCTGTGGGCAGCAGACCCCATTGCTGCTGGACCTCAGAAACCCCATCTGACCATCCTGGGGTCCCTGTGACAGCCAAAGCCACCACTGGAGGTGACCAGGGCACTTCCCTGCACAGCCCTGGGCTCCTGTTCTCCTCTGTTCCTGGTGAGCTGCCAGCACTGAGCCTGCCAGGAAGGCACAGCACCCCTGCATCTGTTCCCTGAGCAGCTGCAGCTCTGAGGGGCTTTGCTGTGGCACAGGACCCACCACAGAGCATGCTGAGTAAAAATCAGCATGATAAAGCATCAACAGAGCGCACAGAAAATGGTCTACAGGTTACTCATGTGATGTCACCACGACTCAGAGCCATTTTGGGGACTCCACAGAGACTAGAGACTGCATCACAAACCTTAACGACCAGGAACAAAGTTTAAAACCAAACCCTCTGGAGATGTGTGCCTGGCAGCAGGAACAGGATGACAGCACATGGCACTTGAGGCAAACTGGTTTTAATGTCACCAAGCAAAGCGGCCTCAGCTCAGGCTCTCAGGGATTGCAGAAATAGCTAATGCTTCAGGACTGCTTGTCCCTGTGACTGTTCATTCTGTTTATTCAAAATCTGGAGAACCCTTGACCAGGATGTTGATAGCAGGGAGGAAGCGTGAGGTCCCTTCCCAGAGTGAGCCCGAGATAAACCCACCCGGCAGCAAGTGGAAGTTGTGCTGAGAGCAAACCCACTTTTGCAAAGGAAAAAAGTCTCCCAGAAAGGTCTCCTCAGGCAGCCCCATTCCAGGGGAACATGGAAACAGCCTGAGCAGCACAGCCAGCTCCAGCACGGGCTTGTGTGAGGCTCACACAGGGCTGCACACAGAGTCCAGCCTGGACACTCCAGACTCCAGAGCAGTTCAGGACTGGACAACTCTCTGCAGAGCCAGCAGACAGGTGGGGAGCTGCACCTGGGGCTGCCAGGGAAGGGGCAAAGGGGCCAGGAGAGGCAGCACCGGGCTGGTGAGGGACAGACTGAGCTGCAGAAGCCAAGGCAACAGCCCAGGACCAGAAGGGTGGAGTTCATCTTCGGAAAGGGAAGATCTGTAGTGCAAGGCCCTGCCAAAGGCACAACCCCATTGCGTGGGAATCCCAGAGCAGCTGGAGGAAGCTGTGCAGGTGAGCCAACTCACAAACCTCACCTCCTATGGAGACAGGCTGTGCAGCTGGGGATGTTCAGTCTGGAGCAGGATCCAGGGAGACCTTGGAGGCACAGTGCCTAAAGGGGCACCAAGAAAGCTGGAGGGACTTTGGCCGAGGGCCTGGAGGGACAGGACAAGGGGAAATGGGTTCCCACTGCCAGAGGGCAGGGTTAGATGAATATTGGGAAGAAATCCTTCCCTAGTGAGGCCCTGGCACTGGTTGCCCAGGGAAGCTGTGGCTGCCCCAGCCCTGGAAGTGTTGAAGGC